>NC_092294.1:13460048-13665048 GCF_036320965.1 Panulirus ornatus | reverse complement strand
AACAGAGACTAGTTATAGCCCCAGAGGGCCACATGAATCCAGGCCAAAACTAGTCTTGGACTAATTGTGGCTCTGGCGTGCTTCCTGGTAAAACTAGTTTAACTACAGTGGGTCAGGATGGGGTCGCTGGTAAAACTAGGTTAGCAACAGTGGGTCAGGATGGGGGTCGCTGCTAAAACTAGTTTAACTACAGTGGGTCAGGATGGGGTCGCTGGTAAAACTAGTTTAACTACAGTGGGTCAGGTACTAAACCAGTTTCAGTCATCGATGCATCACTGTACTCACTGGAATAGCTCCTCACAACCATTCATACCAGACCTGTATACATACACCAGGGTGCTTTGTTAAACCTCTTAAAAAAAGGTACACACACACACACACACACACACACACACACACACACACACACATACACACACACACACACACACACACACACACACACACACCGTGTAACGTTATAAGCCCATCTTAAACACGACGGGACGACCCATGGTCGCGCTCAGAGTCGTTCCGTCGTCTTCAAAGGTCACGTGGTCGTGTTCACGGGGGGAAGGGGGCGGGGGGTTCGAGGGAAACTTGCCCAACGCTCTGCCTGCCCTCTGGGGGTCGAACCTGGGTCCTTTCACTCGCCCGGGGGGAGATTACACTAATCACTACTTCACGGGGGAGGTGGCGCTCTGATGTGAATCTGGGGTGGAATCTCGTTTACGTCTTCCTTATTTTGACCGAAGCCGTCGTGCTGAAATGTATGTATATATGTACTCTGGGTGTGTGTGTGTGTGTGTGTGTGTGTGTGTGAGAGAGAGAGAGAGAGAGAGAGAGAGAGAGAGAGAGAGAGAGCGTGTGGTCGTGTCTTGCTATTATATTTTGGGGAGATGCATTTTTGTATGTGTGTGCATGTATGTATGTATGTATGTATTATGTATGTATGTATGAGGCTGCTGGCTCACACTAGTAACGTTATCAGCTACATCAGTACCTCCTTATCTCTCCCCCCCCCCCCGCCTCCCTCCCTCACGTTGGCCTTGACCCCTTCATTACGACGGTACGACCCATGAGTACGACCCACTCTCTGATTTACGACGGCGCGGTAATTAAGGTCGATTGGAACGACCCTTGGGGTATGATGGGCTGGTCTTTTTTGACCAGAACGGGTCAGGTCAGAGGTCACTTTATCGTACCCTAAAGATCGTACCGTCGTGCTCAAAGATCGTACCGTCGTGCTCAAAGATCGTACCGTCGTGCCGACGTACTTTGAAGTTTTTCCTTCGTGTTCAAGGGTCGCGCCGTCGTCCTTAAGGATCGTACCGTAGTGCTCAAGGGTCGCACCGTCGTCCTCAAGGATCGTACCGTCGTGATATAGGGTCGTACCGTCGTACACAAGCCTCGTACCGTCGTACACGAGGTCTTAAGGAGCAATCTGGTGACTTTCGTTTGGTGCAGAATCTGGCACATATTTCCTCCCAGTGGTGACCTCTACCTCCACAATACGTTGTGTGTCGCAACCGTTCCCCCTGTCGTAAAGGTTACGATACTCAAGCAGATTTACCCCCCTTTACCCCCCTTTAATGCTAGATGGATTACATCACCCCTTTGTATCACATTCGTGTATGTCTATGAAGACCTTTGAATCACCATCGCTCATAGATAATGTATCAGAAAGTATATTAATGATATTTACGTAGTGTGAGTCTCATAGGGGTTGTTAGTTACGTTTAGGGAAGGTTAACATCACCAGGCATGATAAACTCAAGACTCGTGTCTGATTAGATATTCATGGGAGGTTTGGTATGTCGGAAGGAACGCATTAGATATGCGTCGTGATGTTTTTTTGTGTGGTTTTGGCACGCGACGTGTGATTTAGAGGACGTGGGTTCGTATCCCCATGGCTGCTGCTTCACGGGCCGTAGTAATATGGGTATGGATGAGAGCAGACATGGCCGAGTTAGAGAGGTTGAGAGACGAATTTTGAGATCGTCAGATACTGCGAAAGTCTTGTGTGGTGAGCTCTACGCGCCAGCCTTACCCTTGTGGCAAAATTTCGTAAACAGGTACAATATTTCTTCCCATTTTCCGTTGATTTCATTATATATATATATATATATATATATATATATATATATATATATATATATATATATATATATATATATATATACATGTCCGTTTTCTACGAGTGCTCAAGTTTCGTATGTCGTGACGATAAATGCGATTATTTATCATCAACAAGAGACAAAGAGGCGACGTTGTGAGCGAGGATGAGGAAGCGTTGTCGTGATGTGAAGCAGTACAAGAATTTACCATACACAGACGAAATTGTCGTACGCGTCCGCTCATTGCCCACAGCAATACGGCTTCGCAGAACGGGACTGGAAGAGCCCAAAAGAACTCTCTCTCTCTCTCTCTCTCTCTCTCTCTCTCTCTCTCTCTCTCTCTCTCTCTCTCTCTCTCTCTCTCTCTCGTCTCGTGTCTCGGAGGCAGGTCGCCTTAACCTATAACGGTATGATCACACACACACACACCTTTAACCCTCCCTCCCTCCCTCCCGATATTCATCACGTTAGGGCTGATTCACTTTGTGATATTCCAGTTTCAAGATCGCGAGAGATTCGACACGAATATTCTGACGTCGATTTTCAAGATCGCATGAGATTCGACACGCATATTCTGACGTCGATTTTCGTGACGGATTTTCGTTATATTTTCGTGCATTTTAGTGCTGTGTAACGATAGATATTTTTCTATTCGTAGGTTATCCTAATATTCTTTTAGTTTTAGAGCAGAGACGTTACATGCTGGGTTGATCTGAACGTAAATATACCAGTTAACTTAAGACGCAGATAGGTCGGGTTTGAGCCCGCGTCCCCTGACCGCCCACACACCCCGCCGCCCACTGCTACGCCGCCCACGGCTAACCTAGCGCTAGCCACAGAGTCTCCCTTCGCCCACGGCTAACCAAATGTACCCCTTGGGCCTGAACGAGACTTTTTAAGCTTATAAATGCGACACAGTTTGACGTTGCGGTGGTTCGATCCTTCTACCAAGTGATAGATTTCAGGTTTCAGGTGTCCGTGTGGTCTTCCTAGCATCATAACTCTCGTCAAAACCTCTTTTTGCTGCTTAGTTGTGACCTGTTGTGGCGCTCAGAGCTGTGGTGTAATATGTTACTGCAGAAATTTCCACTCTGACCTTTATAACAACGAAACTGATTTGTACAGAGGAACTAATATATATATATATATATATATATATATATATATATATATATATATATATATATATATATATATATATATATATATATAGGGGATAGGGGAGAAAGAATACTTCCCACGTATTCCCTGCGTGTCGTAGAAGGCGACTAAAAGGGGAGGGAGCGGGTGGCTGGAAATCCTCCCCTCTCGTTTTTTTTTTTTTTTTTTTTTTTTTTTTAATTTTCCAAAAGAAGGAACAGAGAAGGGGGCCAGGTGAGGATTTTCCCTCTAAGGCCCAGTCCTCTGTTCTTAACGCTACCTCGCAAATGCGGGAAATGGCGAATCGTATGAAAAAAAAATATATATATATATATATATATATATATATATATATATATATATATATATATATATATACACACGAACATAGTGCATAGAAACGCGCACCTTCATAGAACATACAAACCTCTAACAGACAGAATCGAACCCGGGACCCCTATGCAAGAGGCGGGATATATATATATATATATATATATATATATATATATATATATATATATATATATATATATATATATATATATAATCTTTAGATATCGTCGTTATCTATAGTGTCCACTTCAGTATGTTATCTCCAGCGGTTTGTTATCAGCTGCATGACCAGATTTCGTTAAAGAATTCAGTGTCATTTAGTCTCTTGCGCCGTAGTGCTGTGGTCGTGAGAATACTGTCTCTACTCTCTCTCTCTCTCTCTCTCTCTCTCTCTCTCTCTCTCTCTCTCTCTCTCTCTCTCTCTCTCTCTCTCTCTCCAATCATGGATGGTGTAAAGTGATAATGATTGGACCCAGTCCTTATTGGTATAGTTATGTGTCTACCCAGGGAGCAATAAGGCTCTTATAACCGCTTGTAGGGTTATTAAGACTTGTATTATAACCACTCTGGTACTCTCAAGCCTTGTACGTTCTCCAATATTAAGGCTTATAGTATATCCACGTAAGGTCTTGCTAGCAATTAAGACTTGTAATACTACCCTTTTCTGCTCTAGGATAATTACGACATGTTGCATCAACTTATGGGCCTGGATGATTAACACATATCCACTTACTGGGCTAGGATGATTAAGACATACCCACATACTGGGCTAGGGTGATTAACACATATCCACGTACTGGGCTAGGATGATTAACACATATCCACATACTGGGCTAGGATGATTAACACATACCCACATACTGGACTAGGATGATTAACACATATCCACGTACTGGGCCTGGATGATTAACACATATCCACGTACTGGGCCTGGATGATTAACACATATCCACATACTGAGCTAGGATGATTAAGACAGTATTGTTTAGACATTCTACGACCATCTACGGTTCTGAGGTTATTACGATTTATTAGACAACTAAAGCTCTGTGAGAGATATGGCTTATTAGAAAAGTATCATTGGTTCACTGTTTCACAGTATAATATTTTATATTTCGTATAATTTCCTCCCCATTCGCCTCTTGTAACTGTTATACTATAGACGAAAGCAGATATAACTTAAGTTATATAGTTGGTTACTATAACATATATTCAGGTTTTTTAAATTTATATAGTTAGTTACTATAAGATTTATTCAGGTTGTTTAATTTGTCCTTTAGTCTATCATCGTTTTGATTATTCCTTTTTGTTATTTCCAGATATAAGGAGAGCATAAGATGGTCAGACTCTGGACGAAGGACAGGTGCACCAGAAGAAAAACAGCGAAGTAATGTGTAATTTAACAGTGACGTATCATTTACTGTGCCAAAAGTGATTTTGTGATAATGTGAACCCTCTTCCTTATTTTACTCATATGTGGTTAAAAGATCTGGAGTGATACTTGAAAAGTCCGTGAGAAGGAACGTGGAAAGGAGACGATTGTGAAAGATTGCGACAGTGGCCAAAGGGAAATGAGAATGCGCTAGACACCCCTGGAAGACTTATAGAGAATGGCAGCGGTAGCCAGAAAGGTATGTACCCATTTTCTTTGATAAGTTATTTTGGGGATACTTTGAGTAATGGTCGAGCCACTAATATTTGTCATTTAATTCATTAATGATTATTCTTCTGTTTGTATTATGAAACTAGTGGTAAAGTATGCTTCACACATGTTTTATATGTAAATTTGTGCCTAGTTATCGAAGAACAGATTAAGAATATGCGGGGCCCCAGATGTTGTGACGTCAGCATCACCATGGCAACCAGCCACGTAACTCTGCTGTAGGACCGACCATCAACATGGCGGGTATTAAGACACTGGACCCCGGTGGATCTCCTCCGTGTTCCACTCGTACGGACAGCGACTCTTGAGCAGCGCCAAAGTGTGAGAAGTTATAACAGTGTGAAGTTACGGGGCAGAATGACTTTTAAGTAGAAAGCAAACACGTTGAGAAATGATATGTATATATTTATACGTACGTCTGTTTTCGGACATGTCTGGAATTAATATGAATATGTCTGTACTTGAGGACGCGTCTATAAAGGAAGGATTAGATGCCATTTAGAACTAAAGGACAGGAGTTGGTTGATTTGCAAGTGATGATTGTGATGTACTCGTCCATTGCTCCTGGTCTTGCACATAGGAGAGTACACGGTCGACCCATTGCGTCGTGACGTGCCCCGTATACCACTACGGCTTCGGCACTGCCTTGTGTTGGACGACATTACTTCACAGAACTACCTTTTTAAGGGGGGGGGGGGGGGGAAGGTTCAGTGTACCATGATAGATGGATGACCACAGATGCCTGGTCATCTTGGCTGGCCCAGGAGACGAGTGTTGCCAGCAACGCGTCGTTATACAAGGCATGTAACTAGGTGCTAACAGCCCCTGGTCGTTGATTGGTGTCATGAACGGGTAGTTTGCATCGTAATGTGTAATAAGATCGATATAGTAAGGCTATTGTGTGTGTCATGTTTCATATAGTTCCCTTAATGTCGAGTTCAGACAATAAATGTTATAATTTCAAGATAACGAAACTTTATTTATCATAATTCTGACCGGATCAAGATAACAAAACTTTATGTATCATAATTTTGACCGTGAAAGTCTCGAGAATGAATTAAAGATTCTGATGCATTTAATGTAATCCAAAGAATAGATTACATTGTTATAGACCTCATACAAACATTTCATTCATCCATCGTTGGACGAAAGTCGACATGTTTGTCTCGTACTTTAAATATAATGTATTGATACCTTGAAATTAGGTTACGTTTGAGCTTAATTGAACATACAGCGCATGATGACTTCGCCATCAGAACTTGAGAGTACCTGGAATATATTAAATGTGATTAGATAAAATGTTCATCATCATCATCATCATCATCATCATCACATCAGTTAATATAATCAATGTCTCACCTTCGTTTGTTTATTGAATGTGTTCCACGTAAACTCTTGCAAGTTCTGCACCGTCGCTTTGACCCAACCTGAGTTTTCTTGTGGTTATGTTAACATCATAAACGTGATTGTTAGATGAACTTAAAGTTAGGATTTTATATAGTTCACTCTGGTTCGTGATGCTGTCTCAGTGAGTGAGCCAGCTCATTTAGTGCCTTTCAAGTTCCCCTCCTTGGTCCAGTATGCTGTTATTTTGGACGTAGGGGTAAACAGCAGATAACTCACGCGATTTTTTTTTTGTCCTAAAGTCTTAAATATTCATGAGGTGGGTGGCACACACATAAGCCCTGTGAAATGAAGAAAAAAACATTTTATAAGTATTTAGATAGGTAGGTTGGTACCCACCCATCGTTTTCCTTAGTGTTAGGGAAGCGAGTTTTTAAGATTAGTATATTAATTTACTTTTTTTTATAAAGGAGAATAGGATAATTTTTCGGACTAATTAGGCCTGGTATAGGAAGCATATCATAATGCATCGTAACCTGACCTTATTTTCATTCGCTTTAACCCCGTTTTCATTCATACTAAATTCTATTTTTCGTCTACGTGAACCCCGTTCTTATCCAGAGCGAGACCTCATCCACACACTGTTGTCATCCACGGCCTCCTCACAGTAGCATTCATCACCCCATGTGAACGAGAGGGCAGCGACCGAGGGGAGAGAGATGGGCTGGCTAGCAGGAATGTGTGTGTGTGTGTGTGTGTGTGTGTGAGAGAGAGAGAGAGAGAGAGAGAGAGAGAGAGAGAGAGAGAGAGAGAGAGAGAGAGAGAGAGAGAGAGAGAGAGAGAGGCGCGCCAAACAAGGGTTCGTTACCCAGCAGCGGGCTCACCAAACCTTCGAACCCAGGCGTCCGTCACGCACGCTCTTTAAAGACGTGCTTTTGATGGCAGTGTATATATATATATATATATATATATATATATATATATATATATATATATATATATATATATAATATATATATATATACAGCTCTTCATTCATCCCCGCCCCAGCCATCAATTGACCACCTGTGTGTGAGAGGTTTCAAGCCCTCTCATGCTCCTGTGTCCCCAGGAGAAGGAGAATATACACGACCTCAATTGATGACTTAGTGTATGGCCTTCGACAGGTCACCCCACATCTATCAAGACTCCGGACGGAATGATAGATCATATCAGGACTATGGTTGTCACGTCTTTTGTTATTTACTTAAAGTGTAGAAGATGCAATGTGTGTGTTGTCATTTAAAAGCTCTGCTCACACATTTCTAAGTGGTTGATTTAGGTTTCAGGACTTTTGAAATTGATAAATGACAATATTGGTGATATCTTCTGAGATTTCTCTAGAAACGAGAAAGTATTTGCTGAAAATAATCTTTATAAACATTGGTCAAGTTTGAGATGAATATAATTTCTGCGGAACGATTGTAGAATTACTTCAGATTTTGTATTTTGATGATGGAATCTTTTTCTCATGATAGGATGAAACAGTATGAGTGCTGAACTAAGACGTCAGACATATGAAAATGATATTATTTTATGATGTATGTATATACACACCCTAGCCTGAGCTAGGTACCCAGTTTATCGACCAGTTACTGGGAGAGGATGAACAGCTGAGTTGACTGTGGGACCGACTGCCGCACCCAGGACTCGAACCTATGCTCTGGACCCTGGACAGCCTGCCAGTTTTCATGATAATTGAATGCCTGCCTTTCTTGGCTCATGGTAGCACGGCATACAGGAATACAGTTGACTGTAATGACGTAGATGATGATAGGGATCATGACGTCACTAGTTTGATGGGGGGGGGGGGAGGCTCAATGACCAGTGTTGTTGTAGGTTAATTAAGAAGATCATGAAGGGACGTGACGTCATGTTTTGGGTCACGGTGAGTGGATCAGCTGACGAGCAGGGAATACTTGGTCTTATGGTCGGGGATCGTAAGGGTGGAGATTGCTTGGCTTTTCTTTTTTTCGGTCTCGGGTGCTGGGTCAGCTGACGAGGAGGAGTGGTGCAGGGGACTATTGATCTTATGGCCGTGGGGCTATAAGGGCCAAGATTGGCAGTCATATGGTGACAGTGGCTGGATCAGCTGACGAGGAGGACTCTCTGCAAGGGACTTTTAGCCTTATGCCGTGGTAGCATAAGGGCAAAGATCAACAGACGCATGGTGACGGTTGGTGTGACGGGGCTAATTACACCGTGACGCCAGCACACAGCCGTCACGCTCCCCCCCCCCTCCTCCCCTCGTTCTGTAGAATGGTCTACAGTTCTACATCATGTAGACCAGCGCGGCTCACCAGCTGGGTTTGTTAGCGAGGCCCTGTATGCATCGTGGCCACGGCTTCCTCAACACAGGTGCAATTGGCTCATTAAGTGTACGACGATAGACGGCTGAGTCATTGGGGAAGGGGGTGGTTGTGGGGCTGGTGGTCTTAACCCCCCCCCCCAATCCCCCCCTTGTGGTTGGCGCTACGCGCTAAGCCTTGCGTTTGGGCAGCAACGTCTCTCCACCATCTCAGTTTGGTACGACGGAGATAGATAGATAGATAGATTGAGATTGAGAGAGAGAGAGAGAGAGAGAGAGAGAGAGAGAGAGAGAGAGAGAGAGAGAGAGAGAGAGAGAGAGAGAGAATATGCATCTTTTTTTGTTTTTTTTATGCCTCGCTCATGTCTCGTAAGTGTTGGAAAGTTGAGTGATTTGCGGCTGAATTACGATGCTGGAGCCCCAGGTGTGGTGGTTTGAGGGAGGTAAGAGGGGGTCTTTGCCTGGAGGGCCCCCCCCCCTTACGGCCTCCGCCCACAGTCATGGGTCAGGCCCGGGAACCAACGGACCACAACAGATGAAAAGAGTTGTTACAACGGACCTGAGACGGAGCCGTTACAACAGATGCATATACGTCAGCCAGACGCAGCCTAAGGGTTGTGGGCGACGGATAGGAGAGGGGTGGGTGGGTTGGTGGGTCGCGGCCGAAGATCGCAACAAGGTGCGACGAACTTAAGTAATCGTCGGATATAATGGGGTCTTGCGAGCACCCTGTGGGCTAGAGCCAGTAAACAGATGGTTATTATGAGTGTGAGGAGGAGGAGGAGGAGGTTGTGAGGCTTCGATGAGACACCAGAGCCATAGAGAAACTTGAAGGTTCAAATGAGGAAATGTATGAGTGTTAGAGGATGTTTACAGTGCTGTGTGGGTCGCTGTTTCCTGGATGTGTGAGGAGAAGGTTGGTCTCGAACCCTGGCTCCCACATGGCTATTATATATTCATACTTCATGGTTTCTTTGGAAGGCTATCCTATCTCCATCTGTAGTGGTGGGTGAGGAGGAGCCTTCTGCTTTACTATCCTGTCTCCATCTATAGTGGTGGGTGGGGAGGAGCCTCCTGCTCTACTCTCCTCTCACCATCACCATAGATGAGGAATATGAGCGACTGTCCTCTAGCAGATAACCCTCGTCGGGTTCTCTGTTCCCTGGCTTTCCCACGTCCAGGGGATGTACCCGAGCCCCGTCCAGTAGCATTGAGGTGTCGTCTACGTCCAGTGAGAGCTGACTGGAGGCCAGAGAAGAAGTCCACACACCTGGCTCAGGCGGAGGAGCGTTAGTGGCTGGTCGGGTCGTGTTGCACGTCACACTTGAGGGCGTGTCTCCCCTCCGTTGACCGTCTGCTGGTAATTCAGTCTGTTGGACGATCGTGGACGTCAACACTCGAGAGGGTCCTTGGAACAGCTGGTACTGACTATTTATCACTGTGGGTCTTCCGGCTCTTTTCTCAAGCCCTGTGGTAGTCGCACTCTCTTGCTAATGATAAACGTAACTGGTTTATCGACCGAACTTATTATTTTTTTTTACCGTATCGGTGAATAGAAATTGAATTAATACCCTGGGCTTTGATTTGAAGGGGTGGGTGAAAGAATCGCTTACTGTAGGATAACTGTGAAGAGGAGAAGTGAGGTGGTGTTGGGGTCAAGGTCAGTGTCCTAGTGGGAAGGGAAGGTGTTATCCATCGCTCGAGGTCATGAAGGCCATTAGAGAGGCACTTAACATGGCACTGGCTTGAGGCGAGAGGAACAGTGCCAGAACACCCCAGCAGTGCCAACAATGCCTGGAGGGTTCTTGTGCTCCTACAGCTGGGTCTGGCACCTTACGTCTACCTTACGATGGTTTGGGAGGTCTTCTACCCCCACAGCTGGGTCCGGCACCTTACCTTACCTTACGTCTACCTTACGATGGTTAGGAAGGTCTCCTACCCCCACAGCTGGGTCTGGGGCTAACATCTCCATACGCAGTCTTGATCCAAAGGAATTTCCCCATCTTCCATTGTTAAATAGGTTTTAGAAATCCAATTTTGTAATGTTTCTTCATAAGCCAGTTATGGAGACCAGGTGAGTTGATGTCTTATATGGCATATGCCATCGTCACGCGGAGGTACATCACAAGAGGTGAGCGTCCGGATAAACGAGTCACGCCGGTTAAGCGGCATTTCTTCTCACGTAAACTTGTTTCCCGAGGCTTGTATATCATGTTCCAGACGCGTCCGGTTTAGAGACCTCGCCTTACACACCTTATCACTCTCGCGTTGGGCAAGTTGTCCGGGATCTAGTTACCGACGCGCAATGTTTTGGCCAGGGGCTTGTGGCGGTGTCGCGCCGCCGTCTTGGCCTGGAAGATTCACCCTACTTTTCCGGGACCAGTAGTGTGAGGGAGGGGGAACTGCAGAGAGGGTAATAATAGACCCTGCACGACGCCCCCCTTATCCTATGTGTGGCTCTTTATACCATAGACAGCTTACGGGACTTCCCAAGGCGTTTGTTGATGTTGACCTGGCTTGGCAACATGTCCCATTCATATAGCATTTGTTTACAAGTATCTCTTCTTGATTAAGACATCCCCTTATGCGTCTGAGGAGTGCTTTACTTGGGTTGATGATCATAAGTAACGCGATGTTCCCGTAGTTATCCTTAATTTCTACATACTTACCACTCATCATACGACCCCCCTACCACCGTCATTAAGTCATCTAACAGCCCCCAGGCATTGCTGAAGCTGTAGCAGGATGTGTGGCAACGTTACCACCTTGACCATGGCAGATAATGAGCAGAGTTCATGGAGAAGGAAGCGCCCGTCTCTCCTCAGATCACTCGTTACCCAGGCATTGAAATCTCCGGGATGATTGGCTTGGTCTGGTGCCTCACGTTACCATAGCTCCTTTAAACCCTGATAGATAAATAACTGATTAATGATGATTAATACGTTCTATGAGGAGTAATTACCTGTATGGGTAGTATATCCTGGTAGTGTTTGTGTATGTTTTTATGCGAAGGTTTGTGTGTATGTGTCTTGTGTCTCAGTGTGGACAAATGCGGTCAGACACTCATCGAATTATCTATGGAGAGATTAGAACAGGAGAGGATTATCCTAATCCATGGAGGACTTCGTACAGAGTTCTTTTTTAAAGCGATGATTGCTTTACCTGTGTCAGATAGGACGGGCTAAGATCCCGGGGAAGGAAAGGGGGTGAGGGACTTTCGCGAAAGATATACAGAGATGGTAGATGAGAACACATGGTCATCCGCGTGTGGCTTCGAGCGATGGAGACGAGATTAAACTGTGCTGCTGCTCTGTGTGTGTGTGTGTGTGTGTGTGTGTGTGTGTGTGTGTGTGTGTGTGTGTGTGTGTTTGTGTCTTAGTGATTGCGGTAGCTTAATCTGCAAACAATCATCTGCTTAATTGACGATTTGATCATCTGCTTTATAGGGTGTGGCGCCACTTAGAGGTTTAATGAGGTATGAGGTGGCTCTCTCTTCTCTCTCTCTCTCTCTCTCTCTCTCTCTCTCTCTCTCTCTCTCTCTCTCTCTCTCTCTCTCTCTCTCTGTGTGTGTGTGTGTGTGTGTGTGTGTGTGTGTCTACGTGTGTTGGAACGAGACGTGTCTCACTCACGGCGTTGTCTCGGGAAAGGTGGCAACCCACAGGAGCCCCGTGTTGGCCTTGCTGATCACCAGGAGGGATTGGCCAGTGGCTGGCGGTGAACTCTTGCGACGTGATGCAAGACTTGGATTTTTCCTGTTTTGTCCCTTGATAGTCCTGGACCCTCATGTACACCTTATACTTGACTATCTCAGATAGTCTCGTGTTAGTAGACAACCCACATACTCACCATATACTTGACTATCTCAGATAGTCCCACGAAAGTGCAGAACCCTCATACACGCAGTATATACTTACCTGATCCCAGCCAAGATGGCCCCACCTTCTCTTGCACACCATATCCCACGGGATGACCTTGGTGTTCATCAAAGTTCTTCCCAGAATTTGGTCGTGTCGGATGTCCTTCGCTTGTGTTCGTCATGCTCTCGTGTACGTTGAACAATATGTACACCTCTGGACCTTGAAACGTACACACAGGAACGTACACACAGGTATGTATTTGGTGTACATAAAACCTGCAAATATATTTACCTTGCCAGATTCATGCCCTGGATGGCAGGTAGAACCTGTAATTCTTCAGTTTTCATTTCTTTCGTATTGTTTCGCTGTTTCCCGCGTGAGCGAGGGAGCGTCCAGTACAGAGGACTGACCCTTATAGAAAAAAAGATCCCTATGTATTTTTAAGGGTTGCAACATATACTTTGTTGTTTCAAGTCCCACATGAAAAGGCTTTGGACACTTCTTTTGTTCGCTTTTGTTTTTATTTCCTGTTTAGTGGTTGTGTGTGTGTGTGTGTGTGTGTGTGTTGTGTGTGTGTGTGGAGGCAGACTTCCAGAAATGTATGACGACACAGTCCCAGCTCAAGGGAACTCGGGGAAAATAAGAAAAAAATAAAAATGTGTATATTTTTTATTTGCTTCTCTTCCTCCTGTCACACGGGTCTTGTAAGTGGGAAACTTTGAACGGATCTGGTAGCATGGAGGGAGAGAGAGAGAGAGAGAGAGAGAGAGAGAGAGAGAGAGAGAGAGAGAGAGAGAGAGAGAGAGAGAGAGAGAGAATGGCGCCAGGTGACTTGGAGATCTGTCGGGTGTTGTGACCACCTTCAAGGATCAGTGATGCGTTGATTTGCTCGAGTTCTGGAGAAGAGAGAGAGAGAGAGAGAGAGAGAGAGAGAGAGAGAGAGAGAGAGAGAGAGAGAGAGAGAGAGAGAGAAGGCGCGAGGCTAAGACGGGGGGGAGACGAGGCCAGATGGCCTGGGAGGGTTTCCAGGGGTGTGCACAGGACTTGCTGGTCTCTTGGTATCAACCACATGAGAAATGGCAGTTTAATGCCACGATATTGGCTCTCTGTCGGGTGGACTACATCCACCCATACCTTCCACCACGACATTCGTCCTCCACATCCCTTGCTTCATTGTCTGTATATGTGGAGATTAGGAACGTAGGATGCTATATCTGTCCTCCACCAGATAACCTAGTCATAGACCATCAGGTCTTGTGTTATCTGTCCTTCCCATGTAGTGTCCTCCAGCAGATAACCTGGTCATAGACCATCAGGTCTTGTGTTATCTGTCCTTCCCATGTACTGTCCACCAGCAGATAACCTGGTCATAGACCATCAGGTCTTGTGTTATCTGTCCTTCCCATGTAGTGTCCTCCAGCAGATAACCTGGTCATAGACCATCAGGTCTTGTGTTATCTGTCCTTCCCATGTACTGTCCTCCAGCAGATAACCTGGTCATAGACCATCAGGTCTTGTGTTATCTGTCCTTCCCATGTAGTACCCTCCAGCAGATAACCTGGTCATAGACCATCAGGTCTTGTGTTATCTGTCCTTCCCATGTACTGTCCTCCAGCAGATAACCTGGTCATAGACCATCAGGTCTTGTGTTATCTGTCCTTCCCACGTACTGTCCTCCAGCAGATAACCTGGTCATAGACCATCAGGTCTTGTGTTATCTGTCCTTCCAGTGAACGGTAATCTCTGCCAGCGCACTCATCCCTTAACTCAATTTCCATTCACTTAACCTCCTCTCATTTCTCTCCTCGGCCCTCCTCCACCATCCAACCTCCCATTTCTTCCCCTAGTCCCCTCCTCTACCATCCTACGAGGGACGTGTCAAGTGACATCCTGTTCTAGGGTCCTTCGTCCCTCCTGGAAAGGAATAGTGCCAGAGCCTTGTGTCCCCAGGAAGGCCAGGTATGTAGGTAGTCAGAGAAGAAATTCGATGTCGCTTTTGTGTGTTATATCATGGTGGGATGCTGCCTCTTCCCCTGCAGACCTGGGGGCGCCACACGTGTAGGGAGGGGAGGGTCTAGACCAGATTGTTATGGTTGGAGGGGAAGGGAGTCCATGGCCATTGTGTCAGGGGGTAGTAGTAGAGGGGGTCTGGGGTAGTGGAGTGGGGGCATCACAGTGTTGAGGGATGTGTATGGTGTAGGGGGGAGGAGGATACGTGTCTGTCAAAGCTGGCACGATGTAGGGGTTCTTAGTGGGCCGGTGTGTGTGTGTGTGTGTGTGTGTGTGTGTGTGTGTGGGTACCAGGTGCAGGTGTTCAGTGGCAGGTGTAGCCGCCTCCCGCCCCCATACAAACAGCGACAGGTGCTGGGTGTTTGCTGGGGCCGGGCGCTGGGAGCGACCCACAACACGGGAACACTTCAGACACGTCGTGGACCAGATGGTGTCTGCTGACGGCTCGGGAATCACCTGCTGACAGCTCGGGAATCACCTGCTGACGGCGGGAATCACCTGCGCTATAGCATAGGTTTCCTGACGCGGGAGACAAGAGTGGCTGTGTCGCAATGCACTGGACGCTCGCGGTGCCGGCCCCTGTGTTGTTACGGGTTGTAAGGCTTGGGGAGGTGGTGTTTGTAGGTGTGTACCTGGTGGTGCCGTATTTGAGAATGTGTTTTGAGAGGTTTACACCCGGTGAACACGACGGTACGACGACCCTAGAGCACGACGGTACGACTCCTAGAACACGACACGACGACCCTAGAGCATGACGATACGACGACCCTAGAGCATGACGGTACGACGACCCTAGAACACGACGATACGACTCTTAGAACACGACGTTACGACCCTAGAGCATGACGGCACGACTCGTAGACCACGACGATACGATCCTAGAACACGACGGCACGACTCGTAGACCACGACGATACGACCCTACTAGAGCATAACGTTACGACTCATATAGCACGACGGTACGACCTTTGTTTATGATGACCTGGCTTCTCACGTAGCCCATGTGAGCCCCTCCACTCAACCCTCCACTTCCCAACTATACAATCACCTCTCCTTGAGTCACACTTTCCATCTCCCCCAACATTAAGTCTTACCCAGGTATGAAATGGCCTTTTCTTTCCACAGAGATCCCTCCCCCCTCCCCCCAAACTTCCCCTTGTTTATTCATGTTGTTGACGGCAGAAGCAGGTGTGTTGGCGGACCCCGAGAAAGTCATTTGCTCAGCAAAGCCAACTTGATGAAGTGGTGTTTGGCCACCACGGGATGCCTCCCTGTTATCTCGGGGTCTTCGAACCTCCCGATTCTCACGAGTATGGAGGGTTATACATCGTGTTAAGTCTTGTGGGTGGAGGGAAAAAAAGGAGCTGCCACCTGGGGAAGAGCTGCTACCAATGGGGAGAAATCCTTAGCAGCAGTGGCAGCAGCAGTGGCAGCGGCAGTGGCAACGGCAGTGGCAGCAGCAGTGGCAGCAGCAGTGGCAGTGGCAGCAGCAGTGGCAGCAGCAGTGGCAGCGGCAGTGGCAGCAGCAGTGGCAGCAGCAGTGGCAGCGGCAGTGGCAGAAGCCGTTCGTAACCGTCTCGTCTGTGGCTGGCCGCTGCTCACGTCATACGGAACTCTCATGGTCGCTCCGACGACACGTGTGAGTCATTGCCACACAGACCATGAGCCAGCGAAGGGGGGGGAGAGGGGGGAGGAGCAGGCACCACTGTGGGGGAGGAAGGGAGGGGAGGGGGTGTGTAGGTACACGAGGAGCCAGGGGTCGTACTCCAGTGGAGGTCGTGCCTGGAGGTCATGCACCCAGGAGGAGGAGGAGGAGAGGGAGGGAGGGAGGCCGTTGTCGTGTCCAGGACGACAGCTTCTCGAGTCGTTCCCTCACGTCGCTGGTGTGTTGGTGGTTACAGCAGGAGCCACTGGAGAGACCATCTAGTGGTTGCTGGTGGTGGTGGAGAGCCAGTGGTGGAGAGCCAGTGATGGTGGTGGTAGTGATGATGGAGAGCCATTGATGATGGTGGTGAAGATCCCTTTCTGTCCCCACTGCCTTCAATGCTAAGAAGCCTTCTGTGTTTGTTCTTTCTCCTGAACATCTAGTTCTACCTGGCCCTGTTATGCTTCAGGCATGTGTGTGTGTGTGTGTGTGTGTGTGTGTGTGTGTGTGTGTGTGTGTTATGTCACCCACTGTACGTGGGAAGGGTTTGGGCTCCCACTGTAATGGTGGAAGAATGGTCACGTCATATTCATTTGACTAGATCATCGTATTTCTCAAATCTTTCACTCGTTCGTGTTCAAGCTTCGTTTTTTGTTTCGTATACCCACACTTCGTCACACCCTCGTTCATTTACCAGTAGCTTTGTCTCTCAGTCCTTCTCGTTACTTCCTTCTCCATGACGACCAAGGTTCTGTCTGCTGTATTCTAATTCCTGTAATATATACAAATATATGTATGTATTTGTTTTTAAGAAAGGTAGTGGAGCCTTTCTTTCCTCTATACGCCAAAACCTGAATGATATAAACACTGATATTATCATCCTAGAATGGTAGGATCTTGGATATATCATGGGTAGGTCTCGTTCCTCATAATTATCATCCTGGGATGGTTATGCCTCATGATTATCATGTGGGGTGGATGTCAGTACTCATCATCCTCATCCTCCCTCACCACAATCATTCTCATGGTGAGGGGCATTAATGAAACTGTTATACCTCAGAGACTCTCATGTCTGCCACAGTGAAGCCCCTTGTGGTACATACACAGGCTGGACTTGCTACGGATCTTACTCCCATTGTTTCTGTTGATGTGGCTCCTGTTTATGTCCCTGTTTGTCCCGCTGTTGCTTACGGTTCCTCTGTTGTCTCCTGTTGCTGCCTCTAATGTTGTTGTTTCTTTGCTTTGGAGTTTTGTTTGGTGTTTATGCGCGGCTCTGTTCCTTCTCTTCATTTGTCGATTGATGCTCGTATTGCATTTCCCCAATGGCTGCTCCATTCTCAACACCAGAAGAAGAAAAGAAGAAGAAGAAGAAGAAGAAGAAGAAGAAGGTGATATCTGTTATTTTTGATGTCAGGGGATCCAGTCATGGACGAAAAACTCTTTATCGAGGCGACAGACAGACCTTGAACGCAGGTCAGGAAGAGAGAAAATGAAAAAAAGAGATAAGAGTTTTTGAGTGTAGAGAAGGTGACATGTTTGCCTCGTATTGGTCAGCGTTGATAGGATGGGTACGAGATGGTAAACAATGGCTTAGATTTGCAGTGGAGGGAAAAGAAGAGATGCTGTAACACTTGGGTAAGGTACAGTGACGTTGATTGGTACACCGCAGGGAATTGATTGACCTTGACCTTCAACCACCCTGCGAGGTAGGAGCCCCCGAGGAAGCCCCCAGTTATGTGAGGTGTATCCTAAAAAAAGAATAAAAAAAACGAAGACATTCATGCCCCTGAGTCGCCACATGTAAAGGTGTAATGGATGTATAGATAACCGATAGATAGGTTATGTATTCCCAGGAGAGGTCATCTGGTGACCTGGGGGGCGAGCCTTCCAGGTCAGGTCGCAACAGTGGCCATGACCTCTTCTACCATCAAGGCTATTGTCACAGTTCATCTGCAGGGTCACCACAGAGAACACACACACACACACACACACACACACACACCATTGTTTTCAAAGGTCTTTCGACACAAGAAATTGGTGTTATTAAGTCTTCAAGTTATTACCTCGGTGCCTTGGGGGGAGAATAGATAGTTAGGGGAGCCGTAGAGAATAGATTGTTAGGGGGGGGGGGGGTTGTAGGAAGGGATGTTATAACAGCTTTATTATCGGTTCATATGTTGTAATAACAGGTGTATAGTTCAAGAGTTCAAGTGGCCTGACGTAAGGGCCCAGACGTTGACAGTTCCGAGATGGTTATGAGTGTCGAGTTGCTGAGGAAATGACCCATGGCTATCTCTCTAAGGTTGTTACAACCTCACCAGACCAAAGAGACTATGGTCCATATATCAGCCATCATCTTCCAGACGAACCGTAGGTTACCGGGACTCTATATGTCTCTGTAGAGAAAGGAACTTCATAAAATACCTAAGTCATGTGTAACCACACAGGTGACATGTGTAACCACACAGGTGACAGGTACTTTAGCAACATGGAACCAAACTTAACAAGTACTTAAGTCATGCGCAGACAGACTTAACAAATGCTGTTTTGTTTTTTGTAAACCATGCGTAAACAGACTTAACAAATGCTGTTGTTATTTGTAACCCAATTTAACGAGCACTTTAGTCATATTTAACACGATTTAACAAGGAATTTAGTCATATGTATATACCCAAAATTAACAAGTACTTGAGTCGTATTAAACACGTAAGCAAACGTGGCAAGAAATTCAAGTCACGTGTTAACAAACTTAAAATGTGTTTTTGTGTCATATGTGTGTCTGCATAAAGCTTTTCTGCAATCTCACTTGAAGCAAATTCATTCTGGTATATAGCTATAGTTATATAACCTTTTAAAGATGGGGGAGGGGCATTATATATGTATTACAGATGTCTGCAAGCGTAGAACATGGGATATTCTTCACCTGTGTGTGGTATACCAATTTGGGTTTCGAGTCTCCGGTTTCATTCTTAGGCTGACGAGGGGAAAAAAAGGGTGAGGAGTGTTGAGGTGCGTGTTGTGTTGCTGTGTGTTTCCAGGAAGTGTTGTATGTGTGGCTGGGAGGGAGGGAATGATCTGTACGTTGGGGAGTGTGGCAATACGGGAGGGAGGGAGGCGTGGCTACGAGGCGAGCTAGTGCAGCTACTGTGGCCAGAGGCAGTGTCGGCAGTGCACGCTAGGCAGTGACGGAGATTAGCAGTGCTCCCTTGGCAGTGACGGAGATCAGCAGTGCACGCTAGGCAGTGTCGGAGCTCAGCAGTGCTCCCTCGATAGTGTCGGAGATTAGCACTCTTCTCCCTCTGCTGTGTTAACTTAACAGAGTTCCCCCTTGGCTGTGTTAACTTAACAGTGTTCTCCCTCGGCTGTGTTAGCTTAACAGTGTTGCTCATCATTGCTCCTCGAACAGTGATTGCCTGGACAGGTGACATCACCTTGGTAACCTGGCCTCGTACACTGTACTTCCCCAGGTGACATCATTACCTACCTACATCCCCAGGTGACATCACCTTTGATAACCCATCTCTACGTACCTCATCAAGTGACCTCACATGAGCCGTGTCTCTCTCTCACACAGAACAAGAAACCACTTTAACTGCTCAGCCAAGAGCCCCTTTTGAAAGAAAAAAGAAGGAAAATTTCTATGTGCGTCTATAGTGGATGGTTATAGAGTAATACATCAGTGTATGACGGCGATACAGTAAGGTGTAGGCCGAACAGCCATCGCCACTGTGTGAGAGGAGAGCTTCCTCAATCCCCACTGAGGAATATTTGTGTTTGTGGTCGCCCCAGTGGTGCGCGCGTGTGTGTGTGTGCAGTGGAACGCCCCAGTGAGTGTACGGTGTTCGCGCGCCTCCCCGCCCCCTTAGTGGGGTGTGGTGCAGTGGCCACTCCAGTGGGTGTACAGTGGCAAGACCTCCATTAAGTGTACGGGGGTCGCCCCAGGTGGGTGTACAGTCCCCCGTCGTGTGCGTGTATGTGTTTATAAGAGGTCGCTGCGCGACGGCCCCCACCCTCCCCCGCTATTCGTCACCACCTTGCCTCCGTGCAGACCTTGGCCGTCGGCAACATAGGGAACGGACAGAGGAAAATCAAGATGCTGGAGGCGCGCTTCCAGTTTCGTTACGTCCTGGTGAGTACAACCTAACCTAACCCTTCCAGTCTGCGAGTACAGCCTTCCTAACTCTTCCAGTCTGCAACGTGTACTGGGCCAGGTCTTCATACAGGCTCATCTCGGGGTCACATATGTAGGCTTGTCGTACTAGTGTATATATATATATATATATATATATATATATATATATATATATATATATATATATATATATGATAATAATGATGACAGAATAGCTGTTGTATTCTATGTGTATAGTGTCTGTCATATTGTCTGTTGACTTTGATGTTTCGTCATGTAGTGACCGAGTTGAACACAGAATGTGAGTCAGATACGAGTTGTAGTCATGGCGTGAGATTGGAGTCCACGGAACTTGAATTAAGTAATTTCGTTGATGAGAAGTGTGTGTGTGTGTGTGTGTGTGTGTGTGGAGTACGGGGGCTAATAAGACCAGTTTCTTGAAGGTAATGTAGGGACATGAGACGCGTGTTGCAGGGTTCCGTGAGGTGCTCTAGGTCGAAGCCTCTCCCACGCGGGCATACAACACCTACTTAGAGAGGAAGGGGGGAACCTCACCTCCCCCATACCCTACACGACACTTGGGGTAGTGGCTGCCTCCTCCATGGGGCCAGGCCCTTCACACGGCCTTCTCCAAGCAGCCTGACCCACCACACACACACCTGGCCCGGTTATAACACGACGCCCTCAAAAACCACGAGGCTTTCAACACACATACACCCGGCCTCACACACACACACGCACACACCCGCCTCGTAGAGTCAGACTCTCTACACACACCACACACACATAGGGCTCGTCATGCAACCATTCTACACCTCAACATAACCAGTTCCTTCGTGCCATGTGCTTCAGATAACCAAGTCCCCCATACATACAGACCTCCCCACTTCCTCCTCCTCCTCACACACCCCCTCAGACGACCTTCCCTCACACCCCGACCCTTCCCACACTAGCTCGGTCACTCGTCAGACTGTCCGTGTTAACCAAGACCCTCCAACAGAGCAGCCCCGGTTTTGTGGGGGTGTTGTGGGAAAGGGGGGCAAAAAATTTTAAAAAAATAAACCTGTTGGGGGTTCCTATGCCTGGTTTAATCTGCGGAAAACATACTTGAAAAGGGGGGGGCCCCCCTTCCCCCCCAAGACCGGGGTGGGTCCTTAGGGGCCGGTTAATTCTGGGGGGGGGCCCCCCAACCAAAGGGGAAACAGATAAAAAAGGGAGGTTTAAACCATTCCCCCCGGCTCAAAACAACGGGGAAAGGAACAGTTTTAACACCCAACCCCAAATGGGCTGGAACCATTTACCTCAAACCCTAAACCGTCCATGGGAAACCCAATAAAACAAAGGGACCTATTTTTTTAAATGGAGGGGTTTCCCTCCCCCCCTTAAACCGGTAAAATGAGACGCCTTTTAACCCAAGCCCCTGAGGCCCCCCTTATGCCCAGGTTATCTGCTGGGGGAACGGGACATGGGGGGACGAAAACCCCAAAAGCCCTTGAGGTCTATGCCCGGGTTATCTGTTGGGGAAAAGTACAGGGGAAAGGGAAGATAACAAAAGACCTGATGGTCTAGGGCCAGGTTTCTGCTGGAGGACAGTACAGGGAAGGAAGATAACACAAGACCTGATGGTTTTTGGGCCAGGTTATCTGCTGGGGGACATTTTCTTTGGAAGGACAAAAATAACACAAAAACCTGAGGGTCTATGGCCAGGTTATCTGCGGGAGGACAGAAACATGGGAAGGACAGTAACACAAGACTGATGGTCTTGCCCAGGTTATCTGTGGAGGACAGTACGGGGGAAAGGAAGAAAACCCCAAGACCTGATGGTTTTTGCCCAGGTTATCTCTGGGGGGAAGGGGGTACGGGGGAAAAGGGGAAGATAACACAAGCCTGTGGTCTTGACAGGTTATCTTTGGAGGAATTTACATGGAAGGACAGATAACAAAAGGGACTGTTTGGTCTAGGGACCAGGGTTATCTCTGGAGGACAGAAAACATGGGAAGGACGGGTAACCCAAGCCCTGATGGTCTAGGGCCGGGTTTTTATCTGCTGGAGGACGGGACAGGGAAAGGGACAGAAAACCCCAAAAGACCCGATGGTCTATGCCCAGGTTATCTGCTGGAGGACGTACATGGGAAAGGGCCCAGAAAACCCCGACCTGATGGTCTATGACCAGGTTATCTGCTGGAGGACAGTACATGGAAGGACAGAAAAAACCCCAAGGGCCCCGGAGGGGTTTATGACCAGGTTATCTGCTGGAGGAAAAGTACATGGGAAGGAAAAGATAACCCGGGACCTTTTGGTTTGGGGCCAGGTTATCTGCGGGAAAGGACGTACATGGGAAGGAAGAAAAAACACAAACCTGATGGTCTATGACGGGTTATCTGTTTGGGGGGGACAGTACTGGGAAGGAAGAAAACAAAAGCCCTGTGGTCTATGCCCAGGTTATTGCTGGGGGAACGGAAACATGGGGGACAGATAAAAACCAAGACCTGAGGGTTTTAGGGCCAGGTTATCTGTTGGAGGACAGAAACAGGGGAAAGGGACAGATAACACAAGCCCTGATGGTCTAGGGCCAGGTTTCGTTTGGAGGACAGTAAGGGGAAGGACAGAAAACAAAAGCCCTGATGGTTTTTGGGCCCGGGTTATCTGCGGAGGAAAGTAAAATGGAAGGACAGTTAACACAAGCCCTGAGGGTTTTTAAGGGCCAGGTTATCTGCGGGAGGACGGGAAACATGGGAAGGACAAATAACACAAGACTGATGGTCTTGACCAGGTTATCTGTTGGAGGACAGAAACGGGGGAAAGGAAGAAAACCCCAAGACCTGAGGGTCTATGCAGGTTATCTCTGGAGGAAAGAACAGGGGAAAAGGGGACAGAAAACACAAGTTTGATGGTCTATGACCAGGTTATCTGGGGGAGGGTACATGGAAGGAAGAAAACACAAGCCCCGATGGTCTATGCCCAGGTTACCCTCTGGAGGACAGTACAGGGGAAGGACGGGTAACACAAGCCCTGGGGGGTCTATGACCGGGTTTTATTGCTGGGGGACAGTACAGGGGAAAGGGACAGATAACCCCGGGCCCGTTTGGTCTATGCCCGGTTTTTCTGCTGGAGGACAGTACGGGGGAAAAGGAAGATAACACAAGCCTGTTTGGTCTTCCCAAGGTTATCTGCTGGAGGACAGTCCCATGGAAGGGAAAGATAACCCGTTGGTCTATGCCCGGGTTTATTGCTGGAGGACAGTACAGGGGAAGGACAGATAACAAAAGCCCTGATGGTCTAGGGACCAGGTTATCTCTGGAGGACAGTACAGGGGGAAAAAAATAAAAAATTTATGGTTTAATTACTTAAAAAAGTAATAAAGGAAATAAAAAAATTTCATGAATTATTTAAAAAAATTACGGGGGAAGGGAAAATAAAAAAATTTATAATTATTCAACAGTATAAGGGGAAGGGAAAAAATTTGATTTAAAAAAGGTTATTTGGGGAAATAAAAAGGACAGTAACACAAGCCTGGGGTCTTGACCAGGTTATCTGCTGGAGGAAGTACATGGGGAAGGACGATAACACGCCCCGAGGCTATGACCAGGTTATCTGGGAGGCCCAGACATGGGGCAGATAACAAAAACCCTGATGGTTATGACCAGGTTATCTGGGAGGACGTACATGGGAAGGACAATCACAAGATGAGGGTTTATGACCGGTTATCTGTGGGGACAGTACATGGGAAGGACAGATAACACAAGACCTGATGGTCTATGACCAGGTTATCTGCTGGAGGACAGTACATGGGAAGGACAGATAACACAAGCCCTGATGGTCTATGACCAGGTTATCTGCTGGAGGACAGTACATGGGAAGGACAGATAACACAAGACCTGATGGTCTATGACCAGGTTATCTGCTGGAGGACAGTACATGGGAAGGACAGATAACACAAGACCTGATGGTCTATGGCCAGGTTATCTGCTGGAGGACAGTACATGGGAAGGACAGATAACACAAGACCTGATGGTCTATGGCCAGGTTATCTGCTGGAGGACAGTACATGGGAAGGACAGATAACACAGGACCTGATGGTCTATGGCCAGGTTATCTGCTGGAGGACAGGACGTGGGAAAAACAAACAGCATTGGGAGTCCCCCCTCCCCCTTCTAGAACAGCAACATGACCCTCAAGAACAGCAATTTTGAGCAGCTAAGAACAGCATCCTGGGGCCACACTTTATGGCCTGTACTTGATCATATGTGGTGCGCAGAGCCCCTTGTATTGTGAGTGTTGCGATGCAAGTGTGTTGCTCAGATCAGAAACACTGGACGGAAGCAGTGTTGGCAGCCTCGTCTGGATGGTGTTTGTGTTCGTGGTGTTGTGTGCTGAGGTCGGAAGCAGGAAGGTTTATGTCAGCGTTCGGATATTCGAGATGGTGACGGTACATTTGCCAAGTGATATGATGGCCTTTCTTAAACCCTTTTTTTTTTTCCCCTGCGTCAGAAGCTCAGCCAAGGCCAGGGCCTTGAAGGAATACAAGAAGAAAACGGTCAAAGAAGCAGCTTGTGCTGTCCCTCACATTCTGAGGTGGTTTAGTACGTGTAGTTCTTATGGAAGCCTTCTTTAAGCTTCGCCTCTATCAGTTATAACGAGAATTATTGTCACAGTTTGGTTAGACATGGTGGTCGTGCTGTGGTAAGTTATTGCAGTATATGTTTACAGATACCTTCTCCTCCTAAGGTATTAGATCGTAAGTGGACAGTCTTGTGGTGTTGAAAGGTATGTGGCTGTGGACTCACGGGCCGAGCGGAAGGGGAACCGGTCAGATGGAAGTTTTGTGGTGTGGATAAATTTCCTGGTGCTATTTATTTATTTTTTTTGGCTCTCTGTCGACGTCATAGCTGGAGATGGCGTGCGGTCGCCTCTGATTGGCCAGAGAGGAAGTTCACCGTTGTGTGTTTGATGTATAGTGGGGTTCTGCTGCCGTCCAGCGGGGGGGCGCTTGTTGCGTGTGCCTCATGTTGAGTGAGTTTACTGCAGTCACGGGCTGAAAATATATACACGAGAAATAACCACACACTCAACATGAGGCTCATAACATGGCGAGGGGGGCGGGGTTGAAATGACAAGCTTCACACAAACACTGACATATCAGCTTTCTGATTTCTAATGGTCGTAGTGGTTTAGATGGTGACGCCTTGGGCCAAATCGAGGATTTATATTAATCCAGGAGGTACTTTTACCAGGGCATCTTCTATAAGGATGAGGACACATTAGGTTCCCAGGGCATCGTCTGTAAGGATACATTAGGTTCCTATGTGTGCCCTGTGGGAGGCCACGGGTGAGGGAGTGGGAGGTGGGTGGCAGCAGATGATGACAACCCCCTCCCTCCCTCCCTCTCAAACACACCGCCTGACGACGCTCTCGCAGGAAGTCTCGCTAGGTTGATGGTCGTGTGTTGGTGATTGTGTTACGGCTGACTTGATCGAAAGCATTTGGTGAAGGCAATGAGAGCTTACGGGAGGTCTTTACGTCTCTCGTGGTTGCGATACATCTCGTCCAGGAGGTTGGCGAGGCCGTGGCTGATGACGATTGAGGAGGAAGGAGGAGGAAGAGGAGGAAGAGGTCTTGCTATTACCATACCGTTGAGAAGCTGGAGATTTTACCTGACGTTCCATTGAACACTGAAGTTCCTCAGCGTCAGTTTGGGGGTCAGCTGGGGGATCTGGGTCGATCATCAGCTATTAATGGGTCGTAGTCCTGTTGACATTGGTGCTGGGGTGACACTTCCAAGAGCCCTGATAAGCGGAGCTGTTTTGACAGTTGGAGGGGGACGTTCACGAGCTCAGGTTTGTGTTGTGTACGTATGTGTAAACACTTGTTTGTGTTGGACGGTGAGGGAGTCCCACCGTCGTGTGTGTGTGTGTGTGTGTGTGTGTGTGTGTGTGTGTGTGTTGTACTTTTTTTCATTACTGTCACCAGAAACGACAGAAACTGCCCAGAATTTCTTTGGAACACCACCTTACCAGTCTATTTATCGTGAAGGAAGAAAACGAGAGAGAGAGAGAGAGAGAGAGAGAGAGAGAGAGAGAGAGAGAGAGAGAGAGAGAGAGAGAGAGAGAGAGAGAGAGAGAGAGAGATGGCCCTGGACGTTAACCTGAAATGTTTTGTGGCGTGTGGCGGTGTGGTAGAGGGGTCTGTTGTGGGGGGTGTGGTGGCGCACATCCGCTGAGTCGGCTTGACGAGGAGTGGTGGTCTCTGAGCCAGCAGGAACCCGGCCCCTCCGCTCCTGCTTGGCTGGCTCGCTGGGGATGGTGCTTCAGGGTGTGTGTGTGTGTGTGTGTGTGTGTGTGTGTAGGGATGGTCACTTCCAAGGACTGATATTAATCCCAGGGTGATGAGAGTCCATTACTGGGCGAGGGAGGAAGACTTGTGTGTGTCTCTCGAGACGGGGGCGTCGAACCCCCTCAGATACTGTTGCCATCTGTGTCATTCTTCCCCGCCCATACTGGTCCCAGAGGGGTCTTCATCATAGACCAAACTGTGCCTCTAACAGACCCCTCCTAATACGTTTCATCATTACTGTACCGAGGAACTGTTGCTGTTAATACAGCAGTGTTTTTGAAATGTAATTGTAACTCTATTTTCTGATGAGGTTAGGTTGCATATGAATGTGCACCGAAGGTAGGGAGATGGCGGTCAGTGTCCCATTTTTTGTTGATGTATGTTGTTTTCTGTACCTTGGGAATGATGGTGGAGGCGTGAGATTACAGTGGCTGTCTTTGATTGGCTGAATATGTGGAGTATGAAAGTACGGTCCCCGACCACGACGGTACGATCCTTGACAACGAGTGTACGATCCTTGACCACGACGGTAGGATCCTTGATCACGACGGTACGATCCTTGACAACGAGTGTACGGTCCCCGACCACGACGGTACGATCCTTGACAACGAGGGTACGATCCTTGACCACGACGGTACGATCCTTGACCACGACGGTAGGATCCTTGATCACGACGGTACGATCCTTGACAACGAGTGTACGGTCCCCGACCACGACGGTACGATCCTTGACAACGAGGGTACGATCCTTGACCACGACGGTACGATCCTTGACCGCGACGGTACGATCCTTGACCACGACGGTACGATCCTTGACCACGACGGTACGACCCTTGACCACGACGGTATGACCCTTTGGCACGATGGCCTAGTCTTTAATAGACCTTTAAAGAGTCACGTTAAAGGTCAGGTTAGCAAACGTAAGTTCAGTTATGCTCTAAGGATCGTACCGACGTGCTCTGAGGATCGTAACTTTGTGTGCTTAAGGACAGTACCGTTGTGCGCAAGGACCGTGCCTGTGTGCTTAAGGATCGAGTCACCGTGAACTCTAGGAGGAGGAGGAGGAGGAGGAGGTGGGAAGTGATGAACGCCCTCACAGTGCTGCCATTTCCCTCATATTCTGGCACCAGTACACCGCTGGTTGCATCGTCTCAATACATCACCCACAGCTCCCTGCTTCGTTTGTACTGATCACCGGGAACTAGTTCGTTTATGTGGTCGCCTCTGGTCGTCTAGGTAGTAGTCACTTGTTTACCGAAATGGCGTCCTAGCTACGTCTCTTCGTGGTATATCAACTGAGTCTCATATTTCTTTCCCCGTGTCTTCCCCTAATGATGTGATTATGACATGAAAGTGCACTTGTGAATGGTGGGTTGGCAGAAGGCCCCAGCTCACCGTGGATATGGCACGTCTGCGTAGCTGAAATATCTGTTCGTGGTGGGGTTTACATGCGGTATACTGCAGGTTCTCAGAGCTGGTGGTGGTGGTGGAGGAGTTTACGCATGGCTGGGAGGTATACTCCATTTCCCCCTCTCTTGTGTCGGGAGGAAGGGAGAATGGGGGGCGTATGCCAGGACGGGATCAGAGTAGCAGGATGTGCGCTGGTGTATCCCAAGGTTGTATAATGATCCTTGGTGTCTTACCGTCACCCAGGCATGAAGAGGACCCATCGAAACGATGAGAAACGCTCGTGGCTTTGGTGTGTGTGTGTGTGTGTGTGTGTGTGTTTACGGGGCGTCGTGTTTAAGTGCGGTGGTGGTGTGGTAACGAAGGCGAGGGAACGACCCCCTCCTGTGTGTGGTTTTTTTTTTTGCCCTCGAGTACTGCCTCGTTATGACTCAAGTGTGACCCACCACCCTCCCCACCTTCACCAACCTTCCACCATCCTTCTAACGCCCCATATCCACCTCTCTCTCTCTCTCTCTCTCTCTCTCTCTCTCTCTCTCTCTCTCTCTCTCTCTCTCTCTCTCTCTCTCTCTCTCTCTTCTCAGTCGTAAACTACACACACACACACACACACACACACACACACACACACACACACACACACACACACACACACACACACACACACACCTCCTTCTGTCGTCTTCCCCACTGTGTGTGTCTTGGCGTCCCTGTGTGTTGTAGATTTATAGAACACGTAATCACAGCTTTTGGCTTTACCTCTTCTCCCTCCCTGTACCCACTGTAAGAATACAGCCCAGGCTCATGGTGGAGGAGGTAAGGCCCTTTAGCCCTTTTATATACAATTCCTTAAAGGAATTAGAGAATCACTCTCTATGTGATTTGACCTCTTGGGTCTCCAACCATCCACCGTTCTCTGAGTCCCACTGGATATGACGACCGTCCGTGGCTGTTGTATCCACTGTAGTGCTGTATCCAGTGTAGTGTTGTATCCTTGACGTGTGAGGTGGGGAAAGGCTGGTGTGTGGTGGGTGTCACTCCATTCATATTCTCTATTCTGATTATGACAGTGCACGGTCAAGACAGGGACTGTAAATAGCTGTTTGTGAAAGTTTGTTTGGTATTACTGTAGCTTGGGAAGGGCGTGTGAGGCCATGGCGGGTTGGGTGAATGGAGACTTAGCATATTTTGAGAATATCTGGCAGTGGTGTTATTGCTAGGTGTCTCAGTGGGTGTTGGTGGTGGTGCTGGGCGTTTCAGTGGGTGGTGGTAGTGGTGCTGATGTTTCAGTGGGTGATGGTAGTGGTGTTGGTGTTTCAGTGGGTGATGGTAGTGGTGTTGGATGTTTCAGTGGGTGGTGGTAGTGGTGCTGGGTGTTTCAGTGGGTGGTGGTAGTGGTGCTGGGTGTTTCAGTGGGTGATGGTAGTGGTGCTGGGTGTTTCAGTGGGTGATGGTAGTGGTGCTGGGTGTTTCAGTGGGTGGTGGTAGTGGTGCTGGGTGTTTCAATGGGTGATGGTAGTGGTGTTGGGTGTTTCAGTGGGTGATGGTAGTGGTGCTGGGTGTTTCAGTGGGTGGTAGTGTATCAACAGGCGGAGGTAAAGGTCGTAAGCGTTTCGTGTACAGGCAGTGGTCCAGGAGAGAGTGTGTGTCCTTGGCCAGGAGAACAATATGTTGGCAGGAAAACCCAGGAAGGTTTAACATCAAGGTTTGGCTGCAGCCGTCTGTTCACTACGTCTGGCTTGTATCGCTCAGCCACCTCATCCACCACATCACAGCCTGCAGGCCTCCCTCATTAACCTCACACGCCTCTCTCACCTCACACCTCGTGTGGTATGGGAGGATCATTAGCAAAATGACTCTTGCGAGAGTATTTCATCATGGATATTCTCCTTGTGGTCTGGTTACTGTCTTACCTGCACAGACAGTGAGTACTTGTCGTATGAAACTGTGTGTATGTTCCGTGGTTGTCTGGGCGAAGTCTTCGGGGGGACCTTATACTTATACAGCTCTAGGTGGGCCCAGGCTGTCCTCCAGCAGATAACCTGGTCATAGACCATCAGGTCTTGTGTTATCTGTCCTTCCCATGTACTGTCCTCCAGCAGATAACCTGGTCATAGACCATCAGGTCTTGTGTTATCTGTCCTTCCCATGTACTGTTCTCCAGCAGATAACCTGGTCATAGACCATCAAGTGTTGTGTCGCCTGTCCCTCTCACGTACTCCCATTCACCCGGAGGTGGACGCTTCGTTGCCCACCTCGGTTGGATCACAGGAGAACCTTGTTGAACACGTTGTTTGGCATGGGAGTGTGGTGTGGTGGTTGAATGAGAAGGCCATGTCTGACGACGTGGGCGGTGTGTGTGTGTGTGTGTATGTGTGTGTGTGTTGGCGCTGGAGGGGTGTTCTCTGGGGTCAGAGGGGGAAGATCGAGGGGGGTCTTCCTCTGTCTCAGGGGTGTCTATTCCTCCGTGTTTGGTTGGAGTCGAGGGTTAGTGTCATTGGGATGGGGTGTGGAGGTAGCTAAGTGTCTGTCACTTGATGTTGACGACACCAGAGCTGCTGGGCCAGACTGGGTCCGCGTTCCCGGTGCCAAGACCAGCGGTGGACCGGACTGGCCCGTCACGGTCGAGTGGGGGTGGAGGGTTGGTTACATATCGTCCCGTCACCGTCACATTGCCGTAACGCGTTCGTGACACCCGGTGTGTCACGGGTCTGGTGACTCAACGCAGGAAGCACTCCCACACACACACACTGAGAGAGAGAGAGAGAGAGAGAGAGAGAGAGAGAGAGAGAGAGAGAGAGAGAGAGAGAGAGAGAGAGAGAGAGACCCCTCTCTCTCTCTCCTCTCATGACAACTACCATTGTCTACTGTGGCCACACCGCAGCGTGTCCACGCCCTACACCACACGTCATGAGGCGTGGGTGGACCCCCTCGACGTGGTCTCCTTTGTTCCTACGCAGGATCCACCCTGCCGCGGTTTGTGGTAGGTTGTGCTGGTGTGTGGTTCGTGGTGGTAGCAGGAGGGGCGGTATGGTACCTGTGGTTTTGCCCAGGTACTGGTCGTGGTAGGTCAAGAGGAAGAATCTGTGAGCTTCCTAAGCGAGTGTGGCCACAGATGCTTTCAAAAGCACAGCTTCGAGATGGAGAGTGAGCTTAAAAGCAGCTTCGAGATGGAGAGGTGAGCTTAAAAAGCAGCTTCGAGATGGAGAGGTGAGCTTAAAAACAGCTTCGAGATGGAGAGGTGAGCTTAAAAACAGCTTCGAGTTGGAGACGTGAGCTTAAAAAACAGCTTCGAGATGGAGAGGTGAGCTTAAAAACAGCTTCGAGAGGGAGAAGTGAGGTTAAAAACAGCTTCGAGATGGAGACGTGAGCTTAAAAAACACTAACCAGCTTCGAGATGGAGAGGTGAGCTGTAAGATGTTCTGGTGGTGGTGTCAGGTTTTACATCTCGAGGCAAAGAAATAAAAAACTCCGAAAGGCGAAAAGATGGCCGTGTGGTCTAACATGATTACAGCAGGTTCCCTTCCATCCACTGGGGTGTGAGGGGGGGAAGACGCGGGGAAGTGACTGAAGGTTGGGTCATCTACGTCAGGAGGTACGACGTACCCAAACTACTACAGTCCTGTACTCTCGTCTGGACCAGACTGTATTCTGTAATGTAGGTCAGGTCAGGGTTCACGGTCACCGCGATGCAGAGACGATAATGACCGGTTTCCGTCGTGATAACATGTGATTTGAACCATATAGTCTCTGCCGAGCTTCGTATGTATGGTTTACGATCCAGGCTAAAAAAGAGCTCTCTCTCTCTCTCTCTCTCTCTCTCTCTCTCTCTCTCTCTCTCTCTCTCTCTCTCTCTCTCTCTCTCTCTATATATATATATATATATATATATATATATATATATGTATATGTGTGTGTGTGTGTGTATGTGTGTGTGTCTGTGTTTTCAGGTCAAAGGTCGGGCTGTTATACCCAAGGATCGTACCGTTATGACAAGGTCAGCACCCAGGTCAAAGGTTAAGGATATCCAGAAGTTATTAGCGAAGCTTGGGGTGTGTATATATGTATACATGCCTCACCCCAGCCAGGGGGGGTTCGTCACAGGGTGTAACGGTGATATACAGAATGAATACACCATTCTACTACCCTATTGGCAATCATCATACACTCGTTACACATGATTGTGCCAATTATCGGAGTATTAGATGGAAGATCGTAAGGTGTAGTTGGATCTTGCTTGTCGCAATTGGGCCCTGGGTAAGGGGCGGGGGGCCCGTCTTACCACTGTATTGCCCCGGGTTTTGGGGGAAGGAGTTTCAAGGTCACATCGCATGATGATGTTCGTGACTTCCAACCATTAGTCTCTCGTGATGGCCCATTAGGCTGTTCCTCTCTGTAATGGGGGGGAGAATAATGCCCCATCACCGAGTATGGTGAAGGCCTTTTCGGGGGAGGGGATGGGGACCGGGGAGAGAGGAGTGGATTGCCCCATCACGAACTAAGGTCGCCCCCATCCTCCCCTCCTCCCCTTATGTCAGGGTTACCTCACAAACTAGTGGTACAGGGAGACCCCCTACAGGGTCATGGTACAGTTACATGGTACACGATGATGGTACAGGGAGACTGGGGTATACAGACAGAACTGATGATGGACTGGAGCCCTCAGGGCCCTGGTACAGAACATTCCGAGCTGGTACAGGGAGCCCATACAGGGTATGGTACATTAATGGTTACACATGATGTCAAGGGCACCCTACAGGAATGGTGTACAGGCAGTTGGCCAAAGGGTGTCATTGTTACAGGCCATTTACAAACCTCTATTACTAGTTCATTGGTACACGATGATACATGCTAGACCCCAGGATCATTGTGCATTACATTCTTGTACAAGACCCTGGAGGGTTATGGTATACGTTTGTTGGTCTTCACGTGTGTGGGAAAGGGCATTACAGTTACATTACACGTTTTGGGAGACCTGCCCGGGCGAAGTACATGCCCATACCGTCACCAGACCCATCGTGGCAGTACGTTAAAATGTAACGCTGATGGTAAGGACCCCACGGGTCATAGGTCGTTACAGGGAACATATGGTACGGGTTCGCAGTAATTACATTACAGTTGGTATGGACCCCCAATGGTATTTTACGTTACATTTACACGCTCGCTGGACAGGGAACTCCCCTCACAGGTCAAGGGACGTGGTACACCTGATGTATGTCAGGGAGACCCTACGGTCATGGTACGTTACATGGTACCGTGATGGTACAGGGTGCGGTACAGACAACTGGGATGATAGACCTGCAGCTGGGTCCTGATAGACACATTCCAGCTGGAAGACATCGATGGAGTGAGGATATTTCCCATGACACTCTCAAGGGCCGACACACTGCTGCAATTGGTGTACACATTGGCTAGGTGTTTTCCTGCTTTCAACCTCTATTATAGTGCATTGCGCGCACAGCAGTTCGCCAGATATTGCATAGGCAGTTCTTAACTGAGCGTTTATACGTTTGCTGTCTTGAGGTTGGAAGCCTTAAGTTTTCTCCCGTTGACTGACATGGCCGGCGAAGAATGCCTCCCCTCCCCAACATCGTGGCCACATAAGGACTCAAAGCCACCACGGGTAGATGGTGTAGAATATAGCTGCTCGCGATACACAGTTCGTTGAACAATGGCATTGTACTTCTCCATCGCTCGCCTGTGGAACTCCCTCCACCCACCCAGGGACGGCGTAATTTTTATGGTGACGTCACCGTGTTGGTGGTGGCCACGTAACCATGGTGGTGGCGAAAGCATGCTGCGTCAGTGATTTGGCTTGCGATCGGCCCCCTCCTCGCCCGTAACCCCCCCAGAGATGTGTTGATGGTCAGTGATAGTCGAGCAGTAATCAACGAATATATATATATATATATAATATATATATATATATATATATATATATATATATATATATATATATATATATATATATATATATATATATATATCTCCTGTGTTTGTCACCACTCACGCCTCACTTGGAATGACAGTGGTTGACGAAAGTATATTAATCCGTGCATTGATCACACCACGCTCGGGATGAACGTGGAAGTGCTAACGTGATGACTGATCTGAGTAATATGGTGCCATGCGAAAACTGCTCGTGGGAGGTTGTTCTGGGTTGGGGGGGGGGGGGGTTAGGTGGTGGTGGGGGGGGGTGTGGTTGTTGTAGAAAACGAGGTCATGGCTGGTGTGTTATGTTCATGATTTCTAGTTTGAGTGTGGTGAGCTGTGGGGGGGGGGGGTGGTCAGGTTTGCCCAGTGTGACCAGGAAGGACTGGTTTAGTTGTGTACATTCATGTTTTATCTTATCAATGGTTTATCATCTGTAGCATTACGGTGTGGTCCTTAATTAGGATGGTACGATCGTTAAACACGACGGTACGGTCGTTAAGCACGACGGTACGACCCCTTGAGCACGACGGTACGACCCCTTGAGCACGACGGTACGATCTTTGAGCGGGACGATACGACCCTTGGGTATTGTGGGCTGGCTTTTGACCTGGCCTTTATGTGGGGTCGGGGTCACTTTAAAGGCCAGTCCATCATACCAAGTGGTCGTAACGTCGTGCTCAAGGGTCGTACCGTCGTGCTCATGGGTCGTATCTTCGTAATCATGGGGTGGAAATGGCCATTTTCCATCCAGTGAGCAGCGAAGGAAGAAGGCGTGTTATGTCCTTCTTACACTAGTCTTATGTAATGGCCCCTGGTAGAGAGGGTTGCTCCAGGTGATTAATGACGCCCCATTGTGTCTTTCCAGGTATGTTGAGGGGAGACGGTTTCTTAATTACGGCAAGATTTGTCAGGTAAGGTAACGTGTGGCCTCCTTATTCCCCTACCTTTCCTTTCTAGTCTCTTAGCCATCCCTGTTATGTATATATGTACTTTACCTTACTGGACTCTTGGCCTTCCCTGTCATATATGTATATATATATATACTTCACCCCTTACTTCCCATTGGGTCATGAGAATGATATTACTGGTAACAACTCTCTTAAGATAACAACTCAGTTCTGGCCAATCATGTGAGAAGCTCTCGCGTGCACATGTCGGTTACTGCCAATTCTTCACCCCAGATTGAAAGTGAACGACTTGAGAAAGTTGCAGGTAATATGAGAAAGTAAAAGTATTCATGTGTGTTTGTGTCATATTCGTATCACAGTATTTTATGAATTATTTTCATGATATCTGTGGTTGTATATGTTTGCATAACTCGCTTTCTTACCCTCTCCCCATAGTACGAACATAAACGCTATGTAAGCGATATTACATAAGTTTATCCTAACTTTAAGGTCAAGAGTTCGTTTTCTTTCATAGTGTTGAGAGGTATTTGAGAGAACGAGGCACCGAATTTCACCCCCAACTACTTCAATATTTCTTTGCATATTACTATCCGAGAAAATCTGTAGAGTTACCTATGGGTTGGCCAGTGGTTTTTGTAAGGATAGAAATGTAATTATCATCCTACAAAAGACCTTTAGCTTGAATATGTTTAAATTCTATTATGAAAGAGATACTAATTTATGTCAGATTGTATATTTACTCGCATTTTCATAATTATTTACTCGCGTTTTCATTATGATTATGTTCGTCCTTTCCGATTTCGTCCATTATCTTCACGAGGGTAACTTACTTCATCAGCAAGGATGTGTGATGTATTTAGCTTGGTATTTAAGGCTTTAGTTCGTTCAAAGATGTAGTAGTAGTTGTTGCTAGATGACATATATAGGAGAGAGGATGCTTAAGTCAAGTGTGAGGACGTTAGAGGGTTGTTGAAGGAGTTTGGGGTGGGGGGTATGAGGTGAGGTGTGTTGGGGGTGGAACTAGTTTGTTGCCCAGGGGGTCACATCCGATATGGCATGAGGCCCTGGCTGCTCTGCCCCGCCTCCCTCCACAGGCAGCCACACCTTCCTCCCCTCCCAAGAAAATGGACCTTGCCCTTACTCCGAGATAACCCTGTTATTATTATTATTATTATTATTATTATTATTATTATTAGTAGTATTATTTAAGTGGTTCCCAAGTAGCATCATAGTATTTAAGGTCATGTAGGAGTTATAGGTTAGGTGTTAGTAGTAAAATTTGCGTAGAAAAACATAGATTATGCCAATATCTGTTGCCTGGTGTTGCCAGACATCACCTATAGGAATGCACTCACGGGCGAGATGCTGTAATATCCATGAGATGTTTCCTTCAATGATGTTCTGATGTTTTTCATAAGTTTCTGGTCATATTACAAATAATATACGAAAGTGTGTGGTTTGCCCTGTACAGTTTTCTGTAAATATGACAAGTAATCAGAGAAAACGTAGTTGTAGCATAAACTTTAAACTTTTAGTGGAGTCTAATAATTGCTCCTCAAGGGTACGAGCAGCGATAAGATACTGGTCATTAAATGCCTTGGTAATTACTGTACCATGATAGGTTTAATTATCATGCATGAATGCTTAATGACCGATTTTGTTATGGGGTCCTAGTTTTCGATAAAGGGGGGGAGGGGGGATTGAGGTATATGAGTGGTGGGTCTTTGCTTACGTTCGCAGACCACCATCTCATTTTGAATATGTATTGTGTACGTATCTGTGTGTTTAGTTGTGGCGTTAGTGAAGGGTGTTTGGATGACGTTTTCGTTGTATATTGCTCATGGGAAGCCATCGTTGCAACAATATGTGTGTGTGTGTGTGTGTGTGTGTGTGTGAGAGAGAGAGAGAGAGAGAGAGAGAGAGAGAGAGAGAGAGAGAGAGAGAGAGAGAGAGAGAGTGGGGGAGAGGCCTCTTGTGGTAGAGTGGACCTGGGATGCGTGGGAGCTGAAAGAGAGAGAGAGAGAGAGAGAGAGAGAGAGAGAGAGAGAGAGAGAGAGAGAGAGAGAGATGGGGGGGGGGGGGGGGGGGTTGCGTGTTTAGAGAGGTCCTTAAGTATGCAGGGGGCCCGAGTGTATGAATGAGGAGTGGATTAGGACATGGTGCATGGAGGGGGTTGAAGGAGGAAGGGCATGGTGTATGGAGGGGGTGGAAGGGGGGCGGGCGGGCGGGCATGGTGTATGGGGGAGGGGGATATGGTGTATGGAGGGACCCGGGATGGTCCAGAGAGAGCCGAGGTAACAAGCCATTACAGTCGTTGGCATCATTACAGACCAGACACATCTTCCCTCACGACCAACACCCCCAGCTGATCTTCCCCCACCGAACCCCCACACTACTACGTAAGGTGAAGTGACGACACCCCGGATACCCCCCACCATTTGACTCTCTCTCTCTCTCTCTCTCTCTCTCTCTCTCTCTCTCTCTCTCTCTCTCTCTCTCTCTCTCTCTGTGCTCCGCCCCCCCCCCCCCCCCCCCACCCGTACAGCTGCGGCAGTGTTGGCACCCAGCTGTACCAGACAACGTTACGAATTCGTTATGAAAATGTAATTTCAGACGTGGAGTTACGGAGTTATGGAGTTACTTTCTGTGTGGCACAAAAATGGCAACATGTAGAATATACATTTCTATATACATCTATCTATTTACATTATATATCTGTCTACCAATCTATAAATATATCTATTTATCAATTTATTGTCATCTAAGTATCTATCTGTCTATATATGTTGATTTATCTCTCTGTCTATCTATCCATCTGTCTCGCATTCTGTTCCGGGTAGCACAGTTAACACAGTCACTGACCTGGAAGGTTTCCAGCCAGACTCCAGAGCTTGGAAGTATGTGAGTGGATGGTCCAGAACCTCCACACTGCATACCTCACCCCTGTGTGGACACGCCTGCACCACGTGTCCACAAAGGCAGTTTGTGGAAATAAAGGCAACATCCAGTTCCAGACCCCCCCAACTTACTGCTTTATTTCCTACGTAAAGTATAGCTTTATATTCTCTCTTGTTTCCTTTATGGTGTGTGTGTGTGTGTGTGTGTGTGTGTGTGTGTGTGTGTGTGTGTGTGTGTGTGTGCTGATGGGGAACAACCCATGTTGGGCGGAAGGTGTGTCATGAAAATTCACAGATTCTGACCCACTGTGTGATGTGCTGGAGAGAGAGAGAGAGAGAGAGAGAGAGAGAGAGAGAGAGAGAGAGTTCCCTCCTCTCCTTGTGTTGCCAGAGATGAACCAGCAATTCCTGGTGTACAGTTAAGCCACACTGCCGCGCACGAAGACCCTAGTCAGATGTATGCGTAGGTGTGACGCTTGTGGAGTGGCTTTTTGGGGTAATTGGTCACCTGCTGAGGGCACGACCGTGTGATTGTGAAGTAATGGCTCTATGTACCTGTCCCAGTTACTCTGTAGGGGCCACACATGTAGCACTGGATGAAATACAGTGTGCAGGGTGATACAGGTGGATTTGTCTGTGGTTACAGAGGTGGGCTGAGGGCCCCCATGTATTCAGTACGTAGATGAAAGTACAGTGGGTGACTAGCGTCTGTTGGTCGTGTTGTATGGGGCGTTTCCATACGTATATATTGAAGGATGATAAAGTCATTGTATCATTCGTATCATCCGCCCTTTATCATTCGTATCATCATCCCCTCCTCCTCCTTATCATTCTTGTTATTCCTGTGGTCACAAGCGCAGCTCAATTCTTAGCGCGCGTGGCGTCGCTCGCACTAGCCATTTCTCCCCTCCCTTCGTAGGCTCGGGTGGGGAGGTAGGAGAGGTCTTCCTCCCTCCGCAGCCGTGGCGGGGTGTAGGGCGAGTGTGTAGGGGAGATGCGAGAGGCACACTCTCCCCCCATACACCTCCCACGGCCGTCCCCTAGGGAGGAGGAGCAGCAGGGAGGGGAGGAGAGAGAGCGGGGGGCCATACCTGGGAGGGGAGAAGGGAGAGAGAACAGTAGCAGGAGCAGGAGGGAGAGGGCTGCTGTCATAAAGCAGTCCTGCTAGAATCCAGTTCAATCAGGGTTGCCAGGTGGCTGAGCGGCGGCGTGGCTCTCCACCTGTCTGCATGACCTTGTGAACACTGCAGCCACCTCCGGATCCTTGCGAGTCCCACGAGAGGTAAGACCCGTGTGTGTGTGTACGTGTGTGTGTGTGTGTGTGTGTGGTAGCCCTAGTCTCCCCTTGGAATGAAGAGGAAATGTACTTTTAAATACACACTGATTTTACGATGATTATGGCATTTTTTTTCTTCTTTTTTGAGGGAATTTCTCGGAAGCGCCTCGCTTTCCTCGCCGTCCTAGTTGCTCACCATGAGGACTCCCCGTGAGTTATATGAGTCTCAGGATGAACTCGTATATCGACCGTGTTGCTGAGGGCTCAGACGTGTGCGCCCTGCCTCACCACCTTCCTCATGAGTGCGTCAGGTGCTGGTCGTGTCCCTGGGGGAGGGAGGGAAGGAGGGCGTGTGTCAAGTGCTGTCCTCCGCCACTTGAGACCCAGCGGAAGGGTTCTCTAGTGCCAGGGATCCTCGAGAACGCCCCCTCCTCCTCTCTCTCTCTCTCTCCCTCTCTCTCGCGAGGTTTCAGCCACATCTCGGGCGACTCCGTTCTCTAATACGGGAGCCCCCGATCTCAGAGCTCAGTATGGGAGCTGATGGTTAGATCTAGGAGGTCCTGGGACATCTGGGAGGTCCTGGGACGTCTGGGAGGCGCAGGAGAGCTGCATGTGTCGCCGGCGTTATGTTGTTGTGAGGCGTGGCCGATGGGGGGAGGCCCTTACCACTCCGACAGATGGCAGGCTCCGCCCCCGATATCTCGACCCTCGGGACCTTTGTGGGAGGGTTGGAGGGCATGTCAGCCGGGGCACTGTGTAGCTATAGGGTCACTGGTCCTCACTGGGTGGTCACTGCTGGCAGTGCCCCGTAGCAGTGCCATAGTCTGGGGGGAGAGAGAGAAACATAGGGATGTTTGGGTTGGGTAGTGTGTGTGTGTGTGTGTGTGTGTGTGTGTGTGTGTGTGTGGTTGTCGATGCCTTGGGTCAGGCCAGTGTTGGTCTGGCCGTTGACGGGTACGCACGCACCCCGCTCTCCCGCTCTTCTCCTACACCACCACCACCACCCGCTCCCGAGGCGCTGTGCTCCTCCAGCTGGGGGGGTCACTCAGACAAGGTGGTCATCGCTGGGGCATGGTTTGGGGTGGCGCTACTCCACGCCTCCCTCCCCTCCCCCTGCTGCATAGTGTGCCATCTTTGGCACTGGTGTCTTTTCACTCGGCCCCCTCCAGTGTCACCTTGTGGCGTCAGGGTGCATTGGTCCCTGGAGAATTATCGGATGCCTTTATTAAATACTTCGTGGATATTGGGTGAACTGGGGCAGAATATTTGGTGAACTGGTTGAGGATATTTGGTGAAATAGTTCAGGATATTTGGTGACCTGGATGGATGAAGATATATTGTGAACTGGGCGAAGATATTTTGTGAACTGGGTGAAGATATTTTGTGAACTGGGTGAAGATATATTGTGAACTGGATCAAAATATTTTGTGAACTGGGTGAAGATATTTTGTGAACTGGGCGAAGATATTTGTGAACTGGATCAAAATATTTTGTGAACTGGGTGAAGATATTTGTGAACTGGATCAAAATATTTTGTGAACTGGTGGAAGATATTTTGTGAACTGGGCGAAGATATTTTGTGAGCTGCATCAGGAAATTTCGTGAACTGGTGGAAGATATTTTGTGAACTGGGTGGAAAAATATTTTGTGAACTGATTTGAAAATATTCTGGGAACTAACTGAAGAATATTTTGTGTAGAGTTGAAATATTTCTGAACACGTTGAAAGTACTTTGTGAACTGTGTGGTAATATTTTGGGCATTATCAGATATATTTTGCTCATTGGCTTGAAAACATCGTGTGCACTAGTTGAAAATATTTCCCTAATTGGCAAGAATTACTTGTGTGAACTGGATGAAGATATATGGCGAACGGGTGGTAGATCATATGTGCATTGGTTTGTGAATTAAAGGGTAGAAAACTGACTGTGGTGTTAGAGTTGATTGATGGGTTTATTATCTTTGTGTGGTATAAAAGATGAAAACCATTGTTTACTTTTTTATTGTAATGTTCGTGGGATTTAAGTTAGCTTATATATATATATATATAAGGTGACTTATATATATATATATATATATATATATATATATATATATATATATATATATATATATATATATATATATATATATTTTTTTTTACCTTGTCTCTTTATTGATATAGATCTAATTTTTCTTTAATATTACTAATCTACTGATTTTGAAATTCTTTAACAAACCTTTGCACGCACACGGTTAATTTGATCTGCTTTAATAGAATATTGGCTTCAAGGACTCACGTTCGTCAGCGTTTAAAGAAATGACAACCGAACGTCTTTTTTGTCTCTCTGATGGTGTGTTTAGTGTTGGGGGGGGGGGGGGGGTAAAGTAACTTGAATAACGCGTTGGTTGTTTGGTGATGGTGAGGGAGTGTGGCGATGGTGAGGGAGTGTGGGATGGTGAGGGAGTGTGGGGATGGTGAGGGAGTGTGGGGATGGTGAGGGAGTGTGGGAAGGTGAGGGAGTGTGGGGATGGTGAGGGAGTGTGGGAAGGTGAGGGATGTGGGAAGGTGAGTAACTGCATTGAGACTGTCCGCCTCTCTTGTTAGTGCGCCGTGCCTGACATAGCAAGGAATTATGAGTTATTTTAAGCTCGACACCCTTTAGTTACCCTACTCTCTCTCTCTCTCTCTCTCTCTCTCTCTCTCTCTCTCTCTCTCTCTCTCTCTCTCTCTCTCTCTCTCGCCCAGGGCAGAGCCGAGAACAAGCATGGTCAGGTTGGGTTTTTAGTTTTGTCATGACCAGGGTTCGATTTCCGAGGACGACGGTGCGATGCTCCTTGGGCACGACGGTACGACACTTGAGCACGACGGTACGATCCTTGAACACGACGATATCGACTTTGATCATAAGGTAACGATGGGTCGTACCGTCGTGCACAAGGATCGTACCGTCGTGCTCAAGGTGTCGTACCGTCGTGCTCAAGGGTCATACCGTCGTTCTCAAGGATCGTACCGTCGTGCTCAAGGGTCGTACCGTCGTGCTCAAGGATCGTACCGTCGTGCTCAATGGTAGTGCCGTCGTGCCCAGCTCAAGGGTCGTACCGTCGTGTGCTCAAGGTGTCGTACCGTCGTGTGCTCAATGTGTCGTACCGTCGTGTGCTCAAGGTGTCGTACCGTCGTGCTCAAGGTGTCGCACCGTCGTGCTCAAGGGTCGTGCCGTCGTGCTCCAGGGGTTAGATTAAGTTTCACGAAGCAGCAAGCTGTTGCTTGCCTTACTCGACGCGTATTTTGACAGTCAACAGATATATTGTAGCGCCCTTTGTGCGAGGAAGGCGGAGATGAATGGTGGAGAGGATTACTTCAGCGGCTGCTGTGTGAGGGTGTGTGTGTGTGTGTGTGTGTGTGTGGGTGTGGGTGTGTCTGGCCCTCGTCTTAAGCACAGGAACTTGGCGCGGTGTTGCTTCTGTGTGTGTTTGTTTACCTAGAGGGGGGGGGGGGTTAGGTGGATGGATTGCGTGCTAATACTGTAGGAGGGGAGGTGTGTGGGTTGTGGCCTGCAGCGGACGTGTTGCAGGTGTACGTCTTAGGAGATGGTGTGGTCAGTGTACCGTATCGTCCTGTACACACTGTACCGTACCGTACCGTACTGTACCGTACCGTACCGTATCCATGTGTTTTCGTAGGGGGCCGTGTTCTATCCCCGGTGCCCTGTCAGTGAAGACCCACCCCCCTGGCTGGAATGTATGTGTGAGAGAGAGAGAGAGAGAGAGAGAGAGAGAGAGAGAGAGAGAGAGAGAGAGAGAGAGAGAGAGAGAGGTCTTTTTGAGTTAGGAGCTAGAACTCTCGGGTCGAATTTTAGGGCCTCGACTATGTATTGTGTGGACTCGGATGGCAAGATTGGATGGCTCGTTTTCAAAGTTCCACATCATGAAGTCGATCGATGGATAAGAAATATCATTTAGCGGTGGTAGTGTAACTTCCTCCGAAATTGTTTAGGTGATAAAGTAGAAGGATGATATCAAGTTATATTATTTGGTTGGTGATAAAGTAGAAAGATGATATCATGTTATATTATTTGGTTTATTATGACCCTAACGTAAACTGGTTTTGAAGGCTTGTGAGGAGGGTGCGTCTGGTAAATGACTAATGTTTTATTCCTTGTGTTCGTGGACCTCGTTCTGTTATGTATTGATAACGAGTGCCTTCTTTGTGGAGTGTGAATACACAATACGTCTTGCTCATAGTGTGTGTGTGTGTGTGTGTGTGTGTGTGTGTGTGTGTGTGTGTGTGTGTGAACGGCACATAGTTCGGGTAGGTGGAGGCAAACATAGGGCATGCAGTGGATACAATAGCAGGGGATGGTGGTTGTCACAGTGGTTGGTGGTGTTGTTATTAGGGGGGTGGGGTTATTGCGATGGTGATTGTGGTTATGATGGTGGAAGTGGTGTGAAGGGGGGGGGGGTGTTCCTTCCCTGGCACACAGGGGTGATGTGAGCCTGGAACATCGCCTGGGGGAGTCGTCACATCTTGGAATCTTGGATTTGCATAATGTGTCTGGCTTGGTCTGGCGGCGGTATGTGGCTTGGTGGTGGGGCAGTATGTGGCATGGTGGTGGGGCGGTATGTAGCGTGGTGGTGGGGCGGTATGTGGCGTGGTGGTGGGGCAGTATGTGGCGTGGTGGTGGGGCAGTATGTGGCGTGGTGGTGGGGCAGTATGTGGCATGGTGGTGGGGCGGTATGTCGCGTGGTGGTGGGGCGGTATGTGGCGTGGTGGTGGGGCAGTATGTGGCGTGGTGGTGGGGCAGTATGTGGCGTGGTGGTGGGGCAGTATGTGGCGTGGTAATGGAAGCCCCCCTTGTCGCAATGTAACACATGAATCAGAGATCACCACAGAGGAGGACAAGTTATACGTATGCACATCCCCGTAGTGTGAGCGAGGCACCACAGGCTTGCTATACATAACTCCTCCTCAGTCCGTAAATACATTCCCCTTGTCCCCTTCCTTTTTATCCCCTTTCATTAACCTCGTTCTTAGTCTGGTCCTGGGACGCATAGGACACCATCAGATGTCCCAAATGGTCCCCAGACGTGTGTTGCTGTGGTGGTATGGAAGTGGGGTCCTGTAATGGGTGTGGAATGGTGGGGGTTTGGGGGAGGGGGTTAGAATGAAAGGGGTCCAGATTGAAATGGTGATTCAGACAGATGCCACAATGGTTTGATTTTATGTCCTGAACAGATTAGTAATTTCATTTTGTATCTTGTCTGCAATTTGACATTAAAGACACCTTATCTTATCTTATCTTATAAATCTTATTATTCAGGTGGCCAAAGTCGGAACGTCCGTAGGTCCAATTCTATATGTTGTCTTGTGTGTGTGTGTGTGTGTGTGTGTGTGTGTGTGTGTGTGTGTGTGTGTGTGCGCGCGCGTGCTCCTTTGTTCTTGTTTTGGTCGAGTCAAATTACCGTGTGACCTTGGCGGTGTAGGTCGACTGTCGGCGCCATCACCTTATGTCAGGTGGATGTGGTGTAGGGTCAGGGGGTCAGCAGAGGTGAGGAGCAGGTCACTCGGGGGGGTCATACATGGGGGGTGGTCAGGGGTCATGGCCGTCATAGTTTGGTGTCGAAGGTTAAAGATGCAAGGCTGAAGATCTCACTGTAGGCCCTCAACCAACCAGCCAGCCAGCTAGCCCTTCCTTCGCCAACCAGCCAATCAGGTTGTATGTCGTATTCGTAATTACGGACGTGATTGGCGGCCGGGGGATTACGAGGAGAAAGTCTCATTAAAAAGTTCTGAGTCTCTTTTCCGCGAGACGGTAGAGATTACGAGAGGGCGACTCTCTCTCTCTCTCTCTCTCTCTCTCTCTCTCTCTCTCTCTCTCTCTCTCTCTCTCACCAGTCGTTCTTGCTCTCGCACCGCGTCGCACGTAACTCTCACACCCGATCTTGGACCCTCCCCGTTGTTGGCTTGTGTTGGCATTGAGAAAACATCTGTCACTTGCATTTCTGGATGTTTGACGGAATTAATTAACATTCATGTACCACGCGTTGAACTTTTCGAGTGGCGACTTTTTCCGTGCGACGTGAACTTTAAAGTTCAAGATATTCGTTGACGAGGAGAACCGGGAACGCGAGATGCGTAGGAATGAGAAACAACGAGAATTGTGGGGCCCAAAGATGACGGAAGTAAAAAAAAAAAAAAAAAACAGAGGTCTTTTGGTATAAAAGGTCTTTTGTTCGATTGGTTGGCTCGTTGTGTTGAACGCCAGGAGGGTTGTTCCACGCTGGGTTTGATGGTCGCAGACGAACGTTCTCTCCGCGCTGGATCGCCCGCGACGCTCTTGGTGCCCCCGTAGCGTCGCGTCGCATCCTTGTCGCAGTCCATCTCACCCAGACGTCGTAACCTTCGTGAATCGCGACGTCGACGACGCGCGCTCAGACGCCTTTGACGTTATCTCGACGTACGACGCATAAGGAGGTGGGGTGTCTGGGTCGGGAGGCATAAGGCGCCACAGTGTGGAACGCAGGACAGGAGAGGGCGCCTCACACACACACACACACACACACACACACACACACACACACACACACACACACAAGCTTTGTCTGTTTCGCAAAAGGGACGGTCGCGCGCGCAAGACAGGGCGCGAGTTGTTGCGTTGCCTTGTGTTGGGCCGTTGTTAGGGTGGCCTGGGGTGCGCTGTAGGGAGAGAGAGAGAGAGAGAGAGAGAGAGAGAGAGAGAGAGAGAGAGAGAGAGGTAGATAAGAGGCTGGTGATGAGGAATGGGGCGAGTGGCTGGGCAGTAAGGCCCCCGTGGCGGAGCGTGTTTTTATGCTTCCCATCTTGTGTTATCCTCTATTTTTACCTCAGCACCTCGTATTACCCCCGCGAGGGAACGCCATCAGCGGCTCAGCTTTGCATTATTGTGTCTCATTTTGAAGACCCCGGCCTCGAATCCCAGTCGTAAGGAGTTATTCCATGAGGCCAAGTGTCGAACCCCTGTCGCAGAGGGCTGCTTCTAGAGGAGGCCGGGTTTCGAACCTACGTGTCGAAGGGACTGTTTACCTTCCCTTCTTTGTGACCACCATGGAGGAATTCTTTTTATCGCTGGTGATTCATGATTTGATGAAGGAGACATGCAGCTCAGCACTGCTGAGACGGGAGGTTGGGTGGTGTTTCGCTTAGGTCATACAGGACTGGCCAAGGGCAGGGTCCAAGTCTATACCAAGGCCACTGGGGACTGGACATTGGATGGAGGATGAGAGTCATGGCCATGGGACTGAGGATTGGCCATTGGGAACCCTCACAGAGGACTGGAGATATGGGGTTGCCCCATTTCCCACCCGGGCCACATCTACCATACACTCCTTCAAGTCACCCCTTCCTCATGATGGTCGGGTAGGAGACCTGGTCGAGTGCTCGTGGGAGAAGCTGGAACACAGTAAACTCTCTGGCATTCGTGGTTGTTCCATATCTACACAGTAACAGCTGGTTGTGGCTGGTGGGTTGGTCGTGTACCACATCTGGGGGGTTTTACCGCACCTGCCACACTGGCCAACCAACACCACGAACCAGACGATTCTAGATTCCTTCCCATCTCCCGACTGCCTGGCGGCCAGCCTACCCCTCGTAGCATGTCATTTGCATATCTATACGGGGACCGGGCCCGTGTACATGGCCGCTGGCTTACGTGACCTTGAATAAGCCTCGTACATCATAATCGGATACACCAGACGCGCTAATGCTTCGGTCACCTCACACACTCATGGCTGTGATTAAAGTGTTTGCAACTTGTACAAGATGAGGAGATGCCTCTTCAGATGCTGCTCAGCTGTAGAGATTCTACTTCAGGCGAAATAGAAGTGAAAGAGATTCTTCAGGTATAATACAGATTACATGTTATAAGGAAGTAGGGAGCTAAGTCAGCCGTGTGTATATATATAATTTTTTTCTGTGGCACCTCACTGGATTTTCTCCCACTAACGCCTCAGTTTCCTGTGAAGGAGTCTTGCATCAGACATTGCGTCAACCCTTGTTCTGATTTCTTAATCGTGTGTGTTTGTGTCCGTGTGTTTCCGCCAGTCATTCTTACCTTGGGTTCAGGGAAAGTGGTCATTAGTGAAAGTGATTAGACTTGTACATGGCTTAATAAATGCGTTGTGGGATTTCCACCAGCTTTCTCGTTAGGGTAGGTTGCAAACGCCGGCATTCACGTGGTATCGTTGGAAATGCCAGCATTAGCGTGGTGGTGTTGGAAATGGCAACATTAACACTAAAGTGTTGGAAAATGACAGTGCTGGAAATGCCATCATTAACGTGTGTGTGTGTGTGTGTGCGGCCTTGTAGCGGATTTCTGTGCCCTGATGTTAATTAAGTCACCCCCTTGCCTCCCCCAGAATCTTTGTGCCCTTAGTGTACGTGATGTTTTATCGTGCTGGCCCACACCTCTCACAAATGGCTTTTTACCGTGGTCGTATCCGGAGGTTTGATCCTTGGACGCCGTGGTTGTTGCAGCAATCTTTATCTCTTACTTAAGGACTGAGGCACGACTGTACGATCCTTGAGCAACACGGTAGGATGTTTGAGCAACACGGTACGATGTTTGAGCACGACGGTGCTATCCTTGAGCACGACGGTACGATCCTTGAGCACGTCGGTACGACCCTTGAGCACGACGGTATTCCCACGACGGTTTATGGTCCTTTTGGCCTGGTCTTTGACCCGACCATTAATGGTCAGGTCAAAGACCAAAGCCATTATGCGCAACGGTCGTTCACGACAAGCTCAAAGCAGACCACTCGTAAACAACATAGATTATAGAATCTCTTTTATACCGACAAAATCTCGGTTTAAAATTTTATGCATCTTTTTTATCATAGAATCTTCCATTGGACTCCCATTACTCTCATTAGGGAAGCGAAGAGCTGATTGGATATGAGCAGAACCGACGCGTTTAACACGGGTTATTGGTCGTGTGTACGTCAAGGTGGGTTGTGAGAGGAAGGGAAACTTTGAGGACTTCCTCCGGCCTTACTACTGCAGAAGGTGATGCTGCGACGGGAGGTGCAGGAGTTGGACGTCCCTGACTACTGCAGAAGGTGATGTTGATGCTGCCACAGGAGGAGGAGGAGGAGGAGGAGGAGGGGGACGTCCCTGACTGCTGCAGAAGGCGATGCTGCGACGGGATGTGGAGGAGGAGGAGGGGGACGTCCCTGACTACTGCAGAAGGTTAGGTTGCGACGGCAATAGGAGGAGGAGGACGTCCCTGGCATGACTACCGCAGAAGGGGCCTTGAGGACGATGATTCTAGAGATGATATTGCAACTAGGAGGAGGGGACAACTTCCCCAGCCACACTCCTGCAGAAGGGACCTTGAGGACGGTGGTTCCCGAGGTCATATGTACGACTTTGGGGGAGGAGGGCGGGGGCGCTGCTGGCTTCCCTGTGGGGTGGCCGATCAGGAGTAGAATCAGTATGTGAAGGTCCCAGCGGGGCTGTCCCTGGCGAGGGTAGAATGACAAATGAGAACGAGACGAGCACGCTGAAGCAAGGGATGGGAATAGCCAGCAGTGTGTGTGTGTGTGTGTGTGTCATGATGGTTGATAATATCTTCGAACATACATGTGGCGTGACCTGGGCCTCTCATCTCGCCTTGCCTCAAAATCCTGGACGCCGTATCCCCCACCCACTCTCGCAGCTCAAGTCGTCCCTCGTGGGACACACTCACCAGAACAAGTATTTCTGTATGTGTATCACTTTACCAGTGTTCTCCATCCACCCAGCAACCCGACACCTGGTGTAAAACTCTTGCTTTGCAGTTCGTATCAAAGCGAACGAGTGTAATTATTCGACAGCTTCGCTCTTGAATGGAAGAGACACGTCCGTGTTGTGGTAGTGCATCGTGTGGGTGTGATATATAAACAGATTTTGTGGCAGACGGCAAAACAGGTGTGTTGAAAGATCCCCCACCCCCAATATCTTTCTTTTTTTTTTTTCACCACTGGTGTTGTAGGGGGGTCACCACTGCTGTTGTAGGGGGTCACCACTGCTGTTGTAGGGGGTCACCACTGCTGTTGTAGGGGGTCACCACTGCTGTTGTAGGGGGGTCACCACTGCTGTTGTAGGGGGTCACCACTGCTGTTGTAGGGGGTCACCACTGCTGTTGTAGGGGGTCACCACTGCTGTTGTAGGGGGTCACCACTGCTGTTGTAGGGGGGTCACCACTGCTGTTGTAGGGGGTCACCACTGCTGTTGTAGGGGGTCACCACTGCTGTTGTAGGGGGGTCACCACTGCTGTTGTAGGGGGTCACCACTGCTGTTGTAGGGGGGTCACCACTGGTGTTGTAGGGGGGTCACCACTGGTGTTGTAGGGGGGTCACCACTGGTGTTGTAGGGGGGTCACCACTGTGTTGTAGGGGGTCACCACTGCTGTTGTAGGGGGTCACCACTGCTGTTGTAGGGGGTCACCACTGCTGTTGTAGGGGGTCACCACTGCTGTTGTAGGGGGTCACCACTGCTGTTGTAGGGGGTCACCACTGCTGTTGTAGGGGGTCACCACTGCTGTTGTAGGGGGTCACCACTGCTGTTGTAGGGGGTCACCACTGCTGTTGTAGGGGGGTCACCACTGTGTTGTAGGGGGTCACCACTGCTGTTGTAGGGGGTCACCACTGCTGTTGTAGGGGGGTCACCACTGCTGTTGTAGGGGGTCACCACTGCTGTTGTAGGGGGGTCACCACTGTGTTGTAGGGGGTCACCACTGCTGTTGTAGGGGGTCACCACTGCTGTTGTAGGGGGTCACCACTGCTGTTGTAGGGGGTCACCACTGCTGTTGTAGGGGGTCACCACTGCTGTTGTAGGGGGGTCACCACTGTGTTGTAGGGGGTCACCACTGCTGTTGTAGGGGGTCACCACTGCTGTTGTAGGGGGTCACCACTGCTGTTGTAGGGGGTCACCACTGGTGTTGTAGGGGGGTCACCACTGCTGTTGTAGGGGGTCACCACTGCTGTTGTAGGGGGGTCACCACTGTGTTGTAGGGGGTCACCACTGCTGTTGTAGGGGGTCACCACTGCTGTTGTAGGGGGGTCACCACTGGTGTTGTAGGGGGGTCACCACTGGTGTTGTAGGGGGGTCACCACTGGTGTTGTAGGGGGGTCACCACTGGTGTTGTAGGGGGGTCACCACTGCTGTTGTAGGGGGTCACCACTGCTGTTGTAGGGGGGTCACCACTGCTGTTGTAGGGGGTCACCACTGCTGTTGTAGGGGGGTCACCACTGGTGTTGTAGGGGGGTCACCACTGGTGTTGTAGGGGGGTCACCACTGGTGTTGTAGGGGGGTCACCACTGCTGTTGTAGGGGGGTCACCACTGCTGTTGTAGGGGGTCACCACTGCTGTTGTAGGGGGTCACCACTGCTGTTGTAGGGGGGTCACCACTGGTGTTGTAGGGGGGTCACCACTGCTGTTGTAGGGGGTCACCACTGGTGTTGTAGGGGGGTCACCACTGCTGTTGTAGGGGGGTCACCACTGTGTTGTAGGGGGTCACCACTGCTGTTGTAGGGGGGTCACCACTGCTGTTGTAGGGGGTCACCACTGCTGTTGTAGGGGGTCACCACTGCTGTTGTAGGGGGTCACCACTGCTGTTGTAGGGGGTCACCACTGCTGTTGTAGGGGGTCACCACTGCTGTTGTAGGGGGTCACCACTGCTGTTGTAGGGGGTCACCACTGCTGTTGTAGGGGGTCACCACTGCTGTTGTAGGGGGTCACCACTGCTGTTGTAGGGGGTCACCACTGCTGTTGTAGGGGGTCACCACTGCTGTTGTAGGGGGTCACCACTGCTGTTGTAGGGGGTCACCACTGCTGTTGTAGGGGGTCACCACTGCTGTTGTAGGGGGTCACCACTGCTGTTGTAGGGGGTCACCACTGCTGTTGTAGGGGGGTCACCACTGTGTTGTAGGGGGTCACCACTGCTGTTGTAGGGGGTCACCACTGGTGTTGTAGGGGGGTCACCACTGGTGTTGTAGGGGGGTCACCACTGCTGTTGTAGGGGGGTCACCACTGCTGTTGTAGGGGGGTCACCACTGCTGTTGTAGGGGGGTCACCACTGCTGTTGTAGGGGGTCACCACTGCTGTTGAAGGGGGTTCACCACTGCTGTTGTAGGGGGGTCACCACTGCTGTTGTAGGGGGTCACCACTGGTGTTGTAGGGGGGTCACCACTGGTGTTGTAGGGGGTCACCACTGCTGTTGTAGGGGGGTCACCACTGCTGTTGTAGGGGGTCACCACTGGTGTTGTAGGGGGTCACCACTGCTGTTGTAGGGGGTCACCACTGGTGTTGTAGGGGGTCACCACTGCTGTTGTAGGGGGGTCACCACTGCAGGGGGGTCACCACTGTTGTTGTAGGGGGGTCACCACTGCTGTTGTAGGGGGGTCACCATTGCAGGGGGGTCACCACTGCTGTTGTAGGGGGGTCACCACTGCAGACCACCGATGCTGAAGGGGTGACCAGTGTAGGTAGACGACTGATATTGTAGAGGTCGCCAGTGGGGACTGCGAGTCCAGACATACAGAGCGTGATCTTCTGGACCCACAACTCCTTCACCACCACCACCATCATCATCATCGCCACCACATCGCCTCTGATGGTGGCAGTGTTGGAGGGAGGGATGGCACCTCGTCCGAGATGGAGCTGATGGAGAGTTTGATGGTTTCCCTCTGTGGCTAATAGCCAGATGGATGGATAGATAGATAGCTAGATGGATGGATAGGTTAGATGTATAGATAGGTTGATGGGTACATAGATGGCTTGATAAATAAAGATAGATCAGAGAGAGGGAGAGAGAGAGAGAGAGAGAGAGAGAGAGAGAGAGAGAGAGAGAGAGAGAGAGAGAGAGAGAGAAAAGAGAGCCAGCCATATCTTGTTGCAGGGGGGGGGGGGGTTTCCATGACCCCCAGACTGGTGTATTTCGTCTCGTGTTACGAGGCCGCTAAGTTGCTCCTCCAGGACGACCTACTGGTAGATATACAGGTACAGGTGGCCTCTGAGGACGATATACAGGTACAGGTGGCCTCTGAGGACGATATACAGGTACAGGTGGCCTCTGAGGACGATATACAGGTACAGGTGGCCTCTGAGGACGATATACAGGTACAGGTGGCCTCTGAGGGCGATATACAGGTACAGGGGATTTCTAAGGACGATATACAGGTACAGGTGGCCTCTGAGGCGATTTTCAGGTACAGGGACCCCTCTGAGGACAATATACAGGACGATATACAGGTACAGGTGGCCTCTGAGGACGATATACAGGTACAGGTTGCCTCAGGACGATATACAGGACGATATACAGGTACAGGTGTTCTCACTTGAGGGAATACAGGCACGGGAGCTCCCTTAAGACTAACATACAGTCGGAGATACAGGTACAGTCGCTCCCACTGGCCTCTGGAGAATACAGGTGCTGGCGTTACGACAGTGTGGGAGAGTTACAGGGGCGTGAGTCACACGTGGAACTGATCGCTGGCTTCGGTCAGGGGGGGAGGGGGAGGAGAGGCCCCCCCGGGTGTCATGTCACGTCCCCCCCCCCCGTCCCAGCCACCGTGTCACGTGGACACATTCCTCTTCACGTGGTCACTTCCCCAGACGTAAACTACGCGCTTAACCCTCCTCCTGTGTTATCACAGCTTTTGAATAATGATAATAATAATAATAATAATAATAATAATAATAATAATAATGATAATGATGATAATAATAACTGCTGCCTAAGGCCGGAAATAGATAAAGTTAATCTGGACAATACAGACAATGGGGCGGTAGAAAATGGGTGAAGGGTTGAACAGTTTTTACAGAAAATATTTTGATAGCTATTTATTAGTTACTGATGGTTACAGTGGTTGGGATGAGGTTGTTCTTATAGCATTTCGAAAGAACTGTGGCGGGTTCGATGCAGGTATGGTGTCGAACTGCAGCCATGGGGACGAGGGATCTCTGTTGGCAGGATATGACGGTGGCGGGAATGGTGCCGTAGCTTCTTCGCCTAACCAGGGTCGGGAGGACCAGTGGTGCTGAGCGCCTCTTGCCATAAAGTGGTGTAAAAGGGAACCCAAGGATGATCTTGTGTGCTCTTTTGAGCACCTTTATCCCCCCAGTGGCTCCTGTTGTGTGGTGGGTAGGGAGGAGGACCCGTGGTGGTGGAGGGGGGAGGAGGCAAAGGTGAGTTTGGGGAAGAATGGAAGTTGTGTAGATGTTCTTTGGGTCCAGGTTCAGGGAGGGAGGCCAAGTGTCTTGAGTCTACGGTGAACATAGATGGCGATGGTAATTGGAGGATTGGATGATGATGATGATGGTGCTGACGTGGTCCTTCCAGCTTAATGAGAGAGAGAGAGAGAGAGAGAGAGAGAGAGAGAGAGAGAGAGAGAGAGAGAGAGAGAGAGAGAGAGAGAGAGTAAGGATTTTTTTTTCTCCTTTCCATTTTCCAGCCCCACGTCCTCCAGCGATGGTGTGCGTCTTCACCCTCTTACTGCTCTGGAATTCGGCTGGGGGCTACGTCTCGCATACCACCTTCCTCAGCCCCTTGCTGTAAATCCATGGAGTCACTCCATCTTATTTTCCAGTAGCATCTCTTTGCACACACCTCCCCCTTTTCCCCGCTCCGCCTTTGTTTGTTAAATCAGGTGTGTTTGGTGTGAGGGTTTGTAGGATTCTTTGGCCACTGGTGGTGTGAGGATAGGTCGAGGCGTCCGTGTGTGTGTGTCTGTGTGTGTCCAGCAAGGTCACTGGTGGCCTGGGCAGTGGGTTCCGAACACTACCTGGATCTGCCTGGAATTCATAAGCACTTACCGTCCAGGAATACATACCGTCTTGCAGCGGGACGCCATCACCACCACCGCTCGATCCCTAGGCTGAAGAGGCCAAGCCGACATAATTGCACACGCCCTTCACTCCATTCGTATTTCGTATCATCCACTCGGCCATTTTCGTCGTTCTTTGGGGGCCCCTCTCCTTTGCAATATAGCGAAGGTATTTGCCGTTGTCTGTCACTTGGGGCCCGAGCGGGCGTCCCGGATGTCGAGTCCCTCCCTGATTGGCCACTCCAGAAGGTAAACATCACGGGTGTGTCTCCGGTGGCTGGAGGGGGTCCTTAAACCTTCTAGTTTTGGAGACATGTCGTGTTGATCGTCGTGTTCTTCGTGGTTTCCAGACGCTACCGGGACGTCTTGCTGTTAAAGAGTCTGTCACTGCTGACGCCCTTCTGTCTGTGTAAGACGTGGTTTCGTCTGTGGGGACGTGGTTATCGTCTGTGTAAGACGTGGTTATCGTCTGTGTAAGACGTGGTGATCGTCTGTGTAAGACGTGGTTATCGTCTGTATAAGACGTGGTGATCGTCTGTGTAAGACGTGCTTATCGTCTGTGTAAGACGTGGTTATCGTCTGTGTAAGACGTGGTGATCGTCTGTGTAAGACGTGGTGATCGTCTGTGTAAGACGTGGTTATCGTCTGTGTAAGACGTGGTTCCTGTTTGACGTTTTGTCTTTGTCCTGCTGGTCCCTCCTCCTCCTCCTCCTCCTCCTCCTCCTCCTCCTCCTCCTCACCCCCCCTGCTCCTCAGTATGCCACGGGTGCCTAATATGGCGACGGTATTACGATGGCGGAGGTTAAGTGGAGTGGAGGCTGTCTGGCCAGGTCTGGGGAGCAGTCATAGGGTCCGTCACCTGGCATTCATGTGTGTGTGTGTGTGTGTGTGTGTGTACACATAGGGTGTGGAAGCTGTACGCTCACAGGGCCTCGTTTCTTACGTTCATGTGTGTTCTTACTTGTTTGTTATTGTACATCTCCTCACGTCCTTTGTGTCCACTTCCTCACGTCCCTTGCGTCCACTTCCTCACGTCCCTTGCGTCCACTTCCTCACGTCCCTTGCGTCCACTTCCTCACGTCCCTGTGCACACTTCCTCACGTCTCTGTGTACACTTCCTCACGTCCCATGGGGGGGTCACATGTTGATATGTGGTTCACGTTACGTTCCGGTACACCAGTGCGGCGGGTAGTCATCGTGCTGCGCTAACAACCTGGTCGTAACCAGCACAAAGAGATCGTCTTGTGTCGTTTGAGAGAACGCCGATAGGTGGCTTCGAGGGTGGGGTACTACATTATCCTCCTCGCTTCCCCTGATGTTGTAGGGCACGTACGTGTTCCGTGGTCGGTGTTGTTATCGTCCCACGTGCGTAGAGGTGTTGTAGGTAGTGAAGAAGGCCAGTCGTGTGGCCACTGTGGGCCGCTCAGCCCTTGTGAGCATCATGGGGTCGAGTTAAGCCCATGAAACTGGACCGAAGAGGCGGTGTAGATTTCCTGTTGCTTCGTCTGTAAGGATGATTTACCCTGAAGGGGTAGTGTTTTGTGGGGGGGACGAAGATGCCTTTGTTCTTTTTGGGGGATCGTCACCTATCCCCAAGGCTACCCGAGGGATGACATGGGGGACGAGGATAGAGGATTAGAAACATAGGGGGGTTGTACATGGGAAGGACAGGTCATCGAGGCATGGGATCCTACACTTCTAATCTACATGGATCCTTGTGTCCTGGTCGTTATGGGAAAGGATCTGTTTCATCACGACACGATGGAAGGGGATGTGGTTTGTTGTCCCCCCACGCAATTCGAACTCAGAAGGAGCCGGCTTATCACCTGACTTGCGCCGGGTGTTGGCCCTAAACCATGACGTAAAGTCCAACTTATTTTTCATGTGACTAGCGTCGGAATTGAGGAGGCAGGCAACGCTGGTGAGATGAAGGCCTGCCACACCTTCGTCTTAGGACAGAGCCAGCCTGGGACACATGGGTTGCCTCGAAGGCTCGTCTGGATAGGAAGTGTGGGGGTGACATTCCTCGTCACCTCCAGTCCTCAGACGTGCGGGGAACCTCCTAGGACTGAGGGAATAATTAAAGTCCCGGAAATACGTACAGCTCGTCAGAGATACATCTGAAGAAGCATTATTTTTTTTTTTTCTCCTCTTCTGCCTTGGTGTAAAGATATGCGATCGTAGTTGATATTTGTTGCCTTTTTTTTTACTGATGGGTTGAGAGTCCATTTATGTAAATTGCTCCCTCACGCGCCTTATGTTTACTTTATGAGCGCGAGAAAGGACTGGAGTCTAAGTGACCTGCGTCTTCCACCGTGTAGGGGAAGACGTGAGGAGGCACCCGCTGAAAATAGGAGAGGGCCATGTTTGGCTCAGGCTTGAGGGAGGGAAGGAGGGAGGGGGACGAATCCTTTTAACAACATGGGAAGGAGGGAGCCCTCAGGCCATACCTCATGATGAGGGGGGGGGGGCGCCTGCCTGGCGTGATCCCTTGGCTGATGTAGGAACGAGTGAGTGTGTGAGTGAGTGAGGGCAATGTTTGTGGTGTTGCGACCCAGAGGAGAGAGAGAGAGAGAGAGTGTGTGTGTGTGTGTGGTGCTCATGTTGTATGAGGGAGGGTGCATGCCTCCTCCTCATGATAACAGGATCACGTACCAGGTTGCTCTGCCTACCTCCCTCCTCCTCTTCCCTCCTCCTCCTGATGGTGGTGCATGCATGGACAGCAAGCACTTAAGTCCTCCCCCTCCCTCACCCACCGCTTCCTCCCGTGTGTTGGCTGCCGGGAGGTAGGTGGCCTCTAGTGACGGGACTGTTGATACGTCCCTCCCTTTACACACACACACACACACACACACACACACACACACACACACACACACACACACACACACACAGGGCCAGGTAAGGGCCTGTGGGCCACAATGTCGTTGTTGCTTGGCCGTGGTGGGCAACACAGTTCGTATGATGGTCACCTGTGTTCTGTGGCGGCGCTGATGATGTCTCATCCAGCTGGCGTGTTCGGAAGGGGGCCCTGTCCTTGTCCTGGAGGTGTCCGGTGTTACGATAGATCGATAGATAGACCGGTGGATAGATGGATAGGACCTCATTAGTTCCTGAAGCCAAGCTGGCTCTACGTCAATGCAGCAATAGTCATTAAAACTTAGAGTTAATGAGATCAACTTCCGCTTACAAGGGTCGAATTAGACCCATGATATATATATATATATATATATATATATATATATATATATATATATATATATATATATATATATATATATATATATATATATTTATGCTGTGGGGGGTCTAATCACCCTATAGTAGCGAAAGTGGAACATGTGAAAGGTTAGATTAGGTAGATTTAGCGATACACGAAATGCGTTTTCTTTTTTCTATATTAAGTCGAGGTGTATTGGACGGGGTCCTTAATCAAACGTGATTTATGCTCTTATTAAACAGCTGCTTGCCTCGTGCGGTCGTGACGCACGCTTGAAGGAAAGAAAACGAGAGTAGATGTGTAGAAATGAAAAAAAAAAATGCATTTCCTAAAACAATATTTGGACTGAGGGTCATATAAACAGTGAGGCACTAAGGCAAACACTCCTCCCTTCCCCTCGTACATGAGGCACTTGAGCCTTGTACACACACGAGCAGCTGGGAGGCAGGAAACCCCCGGGCTGGAGGACCGGGGATGTCCGCCTCACGTTGGGGGTAAGTTATGAGGAAACACATGCAGGGACTCTGGTGTGGACGTGGGCGAATGGGGCCATTTTCCCCGTCGGTTCCTGCCGCCGCTTCGACAACGATGCATAATATATATATATATATATATATATATATATATATATATATAGAGAGAGAGAGAGAGAGAGAGAGAGAGAGAGTTTAGGGACCCGAGAGTGTCACTGATACACGTCCTACCCCATCGAGGTTTGGACCAGGTTTGTGTGTGTGTGTGTGTGTGTGTGTGTGTGTGTGTGTGTGTGTGTGGAGGAGAGGCCACAAGAGCTGTAGGGGGTAATCGTTCCTCTCGCCCTTCAGTGTATCTTGTGTATGACACGAGAGGTGTGCGTCCCGTTCCCCCGTCCTGGTACACGAAGATGTGTTTCAACCCCGGGGGCAGCCTTGCGTAGGTGTGTGTGTGTGTGTGTGTGTGTGTGTTGCAGGCCGCCGTTGGCCCCCACACCACTACCACCTCCCACCTTCCCCCTCCACAACGCCGGTGTCGGCGACCACAGGTGTTAATGACTTGTGGTTGGTGTTGTGATGAAACCCAAGATTTAAGGAAGGGGAGAGAGAGAGAGAGAGAGAGAGAGAGAGAGAGAGAGAGAGAGAGAGAGAGAGAGAGAGAGAGAGGCGCGCTCTTGATGCTGGGGGAGCCTGACCAGCGTGGCGTCCGGGTCGTAGAACTCGTAGAACCTCATAAACCGGGGTTCGAACCCCAACCTCCCCAAAAAATGGTCAGTGGGCAATACCGGGAGAAGTATTATTCAGAGGAGTTTGTGTTTAGATGTACGTGCGCCATTTCCCGCGTTGGCGAGGTAGCGCCGGGAACATACTAGGGGAAAAGGATATTGACAGTTGGTCTCCCCCCCCCCTGTCGTTTTGTCTAGACGGGGTTATCGACTGGCTGTCGCCTCTTGTTAAGGTGGGGTGGTGGGTTGGGGGGGTGGGGGGGGAATTGATCCTTTGGTAAATATTAACCCAATCCGGGCTGGATGAGGGATTCTGTGCAGCCCTGATGTACGTGTGCCAGACTTTGTAAGTCGATGACTGCAATCATTTCGTATTCGTCTGGCTATACTCTCTCTCTCTCTCTCTCTCTCTGGAATATGGACTGCTTTTGCAAAGCGTTGCGAGTCGCCGGCCAGTGGGGGCATTGGAATGCACACCAAGTTTAAAAAAAACCATCGACGCATCGGAAAAGGAAAAGTGTTGTGTGTAAGAGGGTACGAGTAGTGTGGTGGAGGGATGGCGGGTGGGTTATTGTGGCGGTTATTGTTGTGGTGGAGATGGTGGAGGAAGGTATAGTGGCCGGTTCTGTGGCGTGGTGTGAAGCCCGGAAGTGATGTTAACCACCACATTATACCCCTCCTCCACCACCACCACGCGGGGGTCATGTGCGTAGCTGTGTGGTTAATTATGTATCCTGTAGCCTTGGTAATTTAGTTATGTTTCCTCTGGCCTATGATGGATACAGGTACAGGACTGTAGCATAACCCTATCATTGATACAGGTACAGGACTGTAGCATAACCCTATGATTGATACAGGTACAGGACTGTAGCATAACCCTATCATTGATACAGGTACAGGACTGTAGTATAACTCTGTGATTGATACAGGTACAGGACTGTAACACAGACTCGTGAGTGATACAACATCTGACGCATCCTCGCATGAACAAGGGGATATATATATATATATATATAGGAGCGACAGCAGGTCCTCCGCCTCGAACACCAGGCGTTGCGACTCAAGATTTGTGTTGTTGTTGTGAACTGAAGACCGGCTCGAGGAGGACATTGTAGTAGTAGTGAGGTGGTGCTGCAGGAGTAGAGAGGGTGGGCGTGGCTTGAACGGAGGCGTGGCTACAGAGAGGGCGTGGCCAGCCGGGAAGGCAGACAGGCAGGCAGGCGCCCCCTTTCAGGCGCCCCCTTTTCCCTTGTCCAGGTAGTGGGGTTGGCCCCCTGAGTCAGACCACACTGGGGGGGAGGAGCAGGAGCAGCGCCGCCGGGGCGGGGCGGGGCCCCTCCGTTCTTCAAGGCACACGCACGCAAACGCACACATACGTGGGGGAGACTCCCTGCGACGCTTGCCAGAGAGGACGCCCCTCCTCTTTAGTGGCCTGTTGACGCGGCGGGCGGAGCACGGGCCCTTCCTCCACGTCGGAGCGACCGAGAGCAAGACCCTACGGGCGCCCGAGGTGGCGTCTGTTGCTCGGGCGTGAGTAGGAAGTGGGGGAGGGGGGAGGGAACGGCGTATTCCTGGGGGATGTTGGGGGCCGTCGCCCTCCCTTTTTGGTGCGGCCAGACCCCGGAGTGGTGGAGGAGGCAGGTGAGGGGCCTCCATGAAGACCATGTGCTGCTGCTGGGCTCCCAGAGACAAAGAAAAGGTAAGTACGTGGCAAGGACGGGTGACGGGGGACCTGAAGAAGAAGGTTCATGAGTGTACGTGGGAAGGACAGATGACGGGAGACCTGATGGTCCATGGGAAGGAAGGACAGATGACGGGAGACCTGATGGTCCTTGGGAAGGAAGGACGGATGACGGGAGACCTGATGGTCCATGGGTTAGGAAGGACAGTTGACGGGTGACCTAATCGTCCTCGAACGAGGTTATTTGCTGTCTTGGTCTTCGATTGTGGTTGAAGGTCGGCGTACGAGCGGGAAAGGACGACCCGTTCATTGAGACTGTAAGGTGCGTTAACACGACGACGGTGCGTCCCTAGGTTACGATGCCTGCCCTGACCTTTGACCTGACCTTTCAGGTTCAGGTCAAAGGTCAGGGCGACAATAATCCCCTCATTTAAGGGTCGTACCGTCTTGCTCAAGGGTCGTACCGTCTTGCTCAAGGGTCGCACCGTCGTGCTCAAGGGTCGCACCGTCGTGCTCAAGGGTCGCACCGTCATGCTCAAGGGCTTGATAAAGACCTGTACCACATCACGTGACGCCTGGCCCTCTGGTTCTGTGTACCTTGAGGTCTCTGCACTCACGTCTGTAGCCCTGCTGTGCCACACACATCACAGCTGCGCCACTCCACGGCCACATAGACAACAGAGGCACTTGAAGTAGGTACATGCGCCTCATTTCGCCTCTGAGGGCGTGCTTCCTGGTACATATATTCTTGCCCAGATATGTAGCCAGTGTCAGGTGTTTATCATTCGTCCTCATGGCATAATTAAAGTCTGGTGTTGTATGATACATCGCCTCATTAAAGGCTTGACTTAGACAAGTGTAGAGTGGAGACATGTATCCATGGGTGTAGAGAAAAGCAGGGTGTACTGAAGAATCGTATTATGTGCTTGTTATGGTGTAGAGTTTCTTCGTTTTATATTTTTTCTGTCGTAGAAATGTACGTACGTCTCATTCATGAGGAGAGATTGTACAGTGTCACAACCAGCTGTGGTCAGCACCAGCTGTGTGCCACAGGTGGTGACCTGGATGACTTGGGTCACCTGTTACCTGCCCCTCGGGTTCCCTTTGTGAATGTAGGGGAAGGTCGTGCCTCCTCCCCTTCTCCTCCCTCACCTACTGCAGAAGATGAGGGTGAACGCACCTGTGTGTGTGTGTGTGTGTGTGTGTAGAAGGAATGTCGACCACTTTGATAATGGTCACGTCGCCAGTTATGGTTGCCATACTGGTGTTCAGCAGGTTGCCAGATGCCATGGTTGGCAGTTGCCAAGGTAAGCGGGTTTGCTGGGCACGACCCTGACAACTGTGTGGGCAGCGGCAAGTGCCAACAGTGCCACACATAGAACCTCAGTAGGGAGAGGCGCGTGCCAACACGTGTCTGCTGTTGACATCCATGCTGTGCATATGCTGCATCGGGGGCTCTTAGTATGCTGCTGTGATGCTGCTGTTAGCATGACTGGTTTATGGTGTTCGCATATATATGTATTGCGAAGTTATGTGGGTGGTACTGCAGAATCTGTATGTGTCTTTGAGAGGGACCTACACATGCGCGTGTGTGTGTGTGGTTATGAAGGCCTGGCGCCACGTCCCCAGGTCTGTCTGCGACTGAGCTACAGTGTTGCTCCTCTGATCAGTCAGGTTATTTGCGGCCGCCGCTTGCATTCTTAACTGTTGTTTATAGTGTGGTTGATTGCACGCGGTTTATAGAATCCTTGGCGCGTTCTTGAATGTTGTTTATGTTGCTGTGCGTGTGTGTGTGTGTCCCCTAGGGAATGTATGTGTTTGTACGTATGTATGTTTCTGTGTGTATGAGACATACATACACCCAAGTGCAGGTAAGTTTTCTTTGTTACGTAGTGACGATGCTGACCGTGCGGTACTCTAGACTCAAAGGAATTGATGGGGGGTCTTTGTGATGACCATAGGTATGGGGGAGATTAATAGTGGGGAGACTGGGAAGTGGGTAAGAACTTTCTGGGGAGCCGCGTATAACCCCTGGGACTGGGGGTAGTATGTAAGAAATATGTCTCCCTCTTTTTTTTTCCGTGACTGCGCGTGGAAGAAGGAGTCTCTGATTGAGATAGTTAAGAGAAGACAGAACCCTCTGTATCGCCGTGTAATGGAAGCTTCTCACTTGAAGGTGGCGGTTACCAAAGACAGAGGTATATCCTCTGTACGTATGAAGTACGGATAAGACCTTATGGTCTATGACCAGGTTATCTGCTGGTGGACAGTACATGGGAAGGACAGATAACACAAGACCTGATGGTCTATGACCAGGTTATCTGCTGGTGGACAGTACATGGGAAGGACAGATAACACAAGACCTGATGGTCTATGACCAGGTTATCTGCTGGAGGACAGTACATGGGATGGACAGATAACACAAGACCTGATGGTCTATGACCAGGTTATCTGCTGGAGGAAAGTACATGGGAAGGACAGATAACACAAGACCTGATGGCCTATGACCAGGTTATCTGCTGGAGGACAGTACATGGGAAGGACAGGTGACAAGGGACCTGTATGGTGTTGGGGGCGCCCCCTCCGATACATAAGGGTAAGAGGGGAGTTGTATGATAGGGCGATAGGAAGGTGTGTGGTGGTGGTCTTAACTGGCGGCATCCTGAGGTTGCCCCTCCCACTAATCCATCCCCCCCAGCACCCCTTCAACCGCCGTCATCGCTAACTACCATCAACAGCCATGCTATTACCCTCTTCCCTTGGTAACACTACTTAATAAACCCCCAAGTATCAGTCTGACATGATATGGGCTTTGCTAGGAATAAGCATTAAGAGGATGTTCTGGTTTAACTATAGCTATTCAGAGGTCATATTGGGTTAACAGCCATCAGATGGTTGTACTGGTTTGAGTGTAAAAAAAAAACTAATAGGTTATACTGATTTAAATGTAAATAGTTATTTAAAGCTCACATTGGTTTAGGAGTAAATTCCTGTAGAGGGAGGTAATTCTAATGCCATGTAATTATAATATGTATCAAGATTCATGTATTAAAGCAAAGGAATGAGGAGAAAATGTGCTAGTGGTGGACTTCAGAAAATTACTTAAGAAAACATAGAAAAGGATGTGGTTAATGATAGATATTCACCCCAAATGTAAAATAAGGAGACAGTAGCTATATATATTGCATCCACATATGTAGCTGGGAGAGAGGAGCTATGTATATTGCCTCCAGATGTATAGTAGGGAGACAGTAGCTATGTATATTGCCTCCAGATATGTAGTAGGGAGACAGTAGCTATGAATATTGCCTCTAGATGTATAGTAAGGAGACAGTAAGCTATATGAATATTGCCTCTAAGTGTACTGTAGGGGGGGACTAACATTCAATCTTCTCTTCAGATGTAGAATAAACTGTACTTATGAAAGTTTCTTTAACAATAGCATAGGGCAAGAGGAACTATGAAAATTCTCAGCACTCTGATACCATTTCTATGGTTTAACAGTTAGTGTCACTGACCATGACGCGCTCACAGGCTACCTGGGGTCAAGCATAGAGTTTCCCCTTATTCCTACAGGTGATCCAGCTGCATAATCAGTATCCTGTGTGGTACAGTGTTAGATTCCCTCAGGATGTCCAGATATATACAGTACACCCAGCCTTCCCTCATTTCAAGGACTGAGCTCACTCTTTCGTAAAACTCTAAAAGATTAGTCACACAAGACCTCCTTTCCCTAAAACCATGCTGTTTCTCAGTTAACAAATTTTTCCTCTCCAGAAAGTCATCCTCTTGCTTTTTGATAATCTTTTCCATAACCTGACACACTGCACTTGTTAGCAAGACTCATTTGTAGTTCCTGATCTGCTTGCTTATGTATACGTATGACATTTGCTTTTTTTTCATTCCCTTGGCACTGTGTCTTTTTCCAGTGACATTTTGACTGGTAATCCAAGTGGTCTATCAAGCATATCTGCACACCTCTTTAGCACACATGAAGAGGTTTGTCTAGTTTCTACGATTACGTCCCATCTTTATATTCTGTCTCATCTGCTTTTTTGATATCCTGTTTTACCACATATTCAGACTTGAGCTTCTTCCAACTGGTGTATCGTATATAGTTTGAGTGAAGATAAGTTCTAGTATTTATGGTGTATCAGTCCCTCTCAACTTAGTTTTGCCCCATGATATGCTGATGGAGGAAATTTTCCTGTATACAGTCTTAAAAACTGTCTCCATGACTCATTATCACCATGAGAATCCAGATATACAAGAATGAGTGTTGATTAGTCTTATAACTTTATTTTGGCCTTCGTATAGTTTGTTTTAACTATGATAGGATGGTGTTCCTCCTTTTGCCATATATGAGTACGTATGCTTTTTGTGTTTTGATGTTTATTTTCATTTCTTTCATTAGATATTTCATTCTAATTAGCCCCCCCTTCAAAACAAAAAAATTTATATAGATCGTAGTTGATTGTATAAAGGATAACATAACTGTCAAACTTAGAAAGTCTATGTTTTTAATAATGGTAATGTTTTTTCAGCTCAGTGATAGCGGGGGCCCGGCAGATGGGGGCGGTGGCGGTAACAGCGGAAACAACGGGACCGCTGTGGGCAATGGAGGAAGCAGCCTCACCCGCAGCGGCTCCACACGTGGCAGTTTACGCAAGGTATGCCTTTGAATGCCCTTCTCACCTTAAGAGCTATCCGATCTCAGGCAATTAATGTAATACTAGTGTGTGTGTATGTGCGCACATCCAGACAAACTCCAGTGATGGTCACATACATGGTTGGTGAAATATATCTCGGGTAGATGTAATGAGGATAGGACACAGTGAAGGAATCTGTGTGCCTGATCTGGTATCGGCACTCCATCCCTGGAGAATTGTGAGAGGGATAACCTGTCTGCAAGTGGATTTTAGAATCACATTTCAAGTATGAGTAAGGAAATATTTGGAAAACTGTTCATAATGTGTGTTTATTCAAAACTAGAATACATTGTGCTCCTCAGGTGTAGTCACCTTATTTAAAGAAGCTCAAAGAACTAAAAGAAGTCTATAAGAGAGCAAGAAAGATGATGTAGAGTTAAGAGAACAGAATTACAATGAGAGGTTATTATAAATGAATTTTCTTAAATTGGAAGAGGGAAGAGTAAAGGGCGAATAGTTCACAGCCTTCAAGTTTCTAAACCAGTGTGATAATTCTTTGGAAAATGCAGATAGAGCAGCATGTGACATAACAAGAATTATGGAAATTTCTCCAAATAGATGTAAAGAAGAATTATAGTATCAGAGCGATGGATGAACAGAATAATCTGAGATAATATTGTAAACACTGATGGTTTCCAAAAATTGTGGAAAAAATTCAAGAGATGGGGGTCCATCCATGTAGACTTCTCTGTAATTTACAAATAGGTAATCATGAGCACATACTGTCTCTCAAGAAGTCAATACTCATAGTTCTGGGCTTCTATGTCATGTGCATGGCAGCAGAGAATGCAGTAACAGCACTGAGAAATAAGAAATATTTGTAGTTATTACCATATGCTAGTCCAGCCTCATGGTAAAGTTTCTTCATTGGTGTTTTTAAGTAAACACTCAAATCTCTTTCTTGAGCCCTACAGCCTAAAAACAGTGTATTTGAATGATTCAGAAAGGGTGAGCGCTATGCACTAGCCCTGCCTGATGGCAGAATCTCATTGTGGGTATGCAATTACATATCAGGTTAAGGTTTTTGACATCCTTTGTAAAGTCATCCTTATCTTGGAGATAGACTCCACTTGTTTTATGGTTGATTGATAGAAATGGTAGTCTTTTGTATTGTATATTTGGCTAACATCTAAATTGGTTTTTCAATCATTTTAGGTGCTGCCCTCTGTGCCCGACATGGATCAGCAGCTGTCCATGGCAGCCAAGATGATTGACCGCCGAACATCCACTCCAAAGGGCAACCACTCATATAGCCCTTATTTCTTAGAATACACCCTTCTTGCTGAATAGTACGTATTTGTATATTAACTGGCTTTTTTTTTTTCCTTCTGTCTTCATTAGCTTATAGAGTAACAAAGTCTTTTATATGAAAAGCAAAAAGAGAGCTGTTGATATTTTTTGGTGATATAGCCTCATTTTGTGTTGCCTTACAGTATGTTACATCTGAAGAAGTGAGAAAGAAAAAACTTGAAATGGTATATTTTTGCAGTTTTGCCCTCATGAATGAATACTGAAGTAATACCACTTATTTAAGGTATATTTCTTGCAAGAAATTCATATTGATCATATGCCATCTGTTGTTAGTAATGAGATGAATTGCAGATTAATAAAAACACAGTTTCAATGCAATGAGCATCATTTTTATAATAGATTTGTCTCTTGCAGTAACCTCTTGCAGAAGCAGAGAGTTTCAGGTGTCTATGTTGTGCCATCAGGCAAATCACCTCTTGGTAAGTTGTGTTTGAATTTTACGGATTGGATTGTGTAAATGCTGTTTTTCCCTGCATAAATTTTAATTTCTTAATGGTATTTTTTATTTGTAGGAAGAATTTATGAAGCATACTTGTAATATTTATTTTTCATGATGATTCTTTACCCTGTCATTAGCAGAGAAATTGTCAGTTATTATGTTTAATGTATGTAACTACCAGTACAGTATTCATCATGCTGTTTTTATCTGCCCATCAATATGTCTAATGCAAATCTCCACCAAACATCCCTGTCGTGGCGCACCTCATCACAGCTAACACATGCACCATAACTGACAATGCATACCAATCTCTTGCTCGTTTCCTTTATTGTCAATTCACTCTCTATCCTTCCTCTCATCTTGCTTATATACACATCTTTTTTATAGTCATCTATATGTGTACATAGTCATTATGGGCAGAAGTCCTTACGGAGACCAGGACTTGAATGAGGAAAAAGAGGTAAATGATAGAAAGGAATAAAAAAGTCTTAGAGATTTATGAAGAAATGGAGCCTTTCTTTAAAGAAGGGTTTCACTGTAGTTGTTAGAAAGGCATGAGAAGATGTCTTCTAAAGGATCATCCTTTTCAATGGATGAGTTGATCATTGACATTTCTCTTAGGTATCTTTCAGAAATGAATAGAACCATCAACAAATTTTCATATCAGTATAATATTTTTTGTATTTCAGTTTGGTTTGGAGTAATCTTTATTCGTCAAGGGATATACCAAGAGGGCATCTTTCGCTTCAATCTTCACATACCAGAAAATTACCCAGATGGTGATGTACCAGTAAGTCTTGGAGCCAGCAGCAGTGATATTTTGTCTGATTCACAAGTAAAATTGTTTAAGTAACCACTTAAAGTTCCTTGTTTTTATGCTTTGAAATAGATGACATCATCCATATGATACTCCATATGATGAAATTTTTTTTATTTAATGATAAACAAGACCTCTATGCTCTTTGCTCGGTAAATATGATGTCAGTGACCTTTTTGATTTTAGATAAATATCTTTCCCTCAGAAGTATATATTTGCTGCTAAGTTTTTCCTCAGTGCGATACTGATAGGATTTTGATAGTTGTGACAATGGAAAATATGTATAATACATTGCTCAACCAAGTATCCTGATATTTCAGACTGTGGTATTTGAAACTTCAGTTTTCCATCCTTTGATTGACCCTGAAACCCGAGAGCTAGACATAAAACGTGGTTTTGCCAATAAATGGCGAAGAAATGTGAATCATTTGTGGCATGTTTTGCTGTATATAAGACGTTGCTTCTACAAAATTGAGACAAGCCACCCACTTAATCCAGAAGCTGCTGTACTGTAAGTATTGGTTACTTTTTTGGAGTTATGATTGATGTTTTTTAATATTCCTGTATTACAGATTGATGGCTAATGGTGAATATCTCCATTTGTTCTGGATTAGTGTAATGTTTTTGCATTAACAACAGGAGAACTGATTCAGAATTTTCAGGAAGACAGTTCAGTTGTTGCATATCTCTGTGCAGTAATTTGTTTTACCACTACCTCCTATATACTTAATCTGTTTTTCTACTTCTCCCTATTTGTAGATTATGATTGTTTTTTCCCTCATTCAGAGCAGGGATGCACATTCATAATTTTTTCCTTATGTTAGCTGACATGGCATGGGAAAGTGAGGTCCTAATAAAGGCTCTCTCATTAAAGCTATACATATGTACCCTGGCCAGAGCCAAGTACCCATTTTATCGACCAGCTCCTAAGGTTTGATGAACAGCTGGGTTAACTGTGAACCATCTGCTGCAACCAAGATTTGAACCTCTGCACTCAACCCTGGAATGGTCAATGTGTCACTTTCAGGAATGCTAAACACTACACTGTTTTGATTATTACTTCTCAACTATTTTGCCAAAGAATCATCAGCAGTCATGTAATCAACAGTGTTTTATTTTTGTGCAGCCATCTTGTAATACTGAAGAAGCAGTTACCAACTGTTTGCACAAGATGAAATATGATTGTGTGGAAAAATAATGAGGGGATAACTCACATTATTAATGTTGCCATAGAAAAGGACTCACTTTGCCTTGTTGGTTTATCCATTTTATACACTGCCAACTTATTTTTAGGTATTTCATTAATCTCTCTCTTTAAATATGTCTATATTTTAACTACAAAGCTTCACCATAAAAAGAATTGTAATTAGCATTAAAGTTTTTCTTAAGTTGGTTACTTGTGTCTTGGCTACCAAGTTGTTGTATATTGTAGTAAGTAGCTGCAACTGTTGTGTATTTATCATATATTAATTTTTGGATATGAGGTATTATTTTTTCATGAGATAAACTATTTTTTCTTATTTTTCCTGGAGGTATCACATTTAGTATTATATACCTTAATGCTGTTATGAATTCTCATGAAATGATTTGATGTATTTCCTTACAGATATGACAGTGATAACGAAATGTTTTTACTGCGGGTACAAGAATGTGTTGGCAAGAGCAAGGTTTCCATATATGATCCACCTGCTGTAAGTGACCCCCATGCCATAGTGTTTTCTCCGTACCAACCTGCTGTCCATGATCCAGTCCGGGAAGAGCTGAAAAGAGAAAGGGTAAGTTGCTAGGCAGTTAACTTTTTGAGATACTCTGTTCTTTATTGTCTTACAAATATTATTATCCCCAAAGCAGAGGTCCTCATGATTTAATTTATGGAAAGTAGCAGCTTGATTTCTGTTTAAACCAATGTCTTTTTTGATCTTAGTTGCCAGAAACCCATTAGTATCCTTTATTCTTTGAAATGACCTTTGAATTTTTATAAAGCAATATTTGAATTTATTGATATGATTAAAGCAAAGCTTATGTATTACTCATATTGCAGAAGGACCCAGATATTACAATGAAGGAGGATAGCAGTAGCAACGGTTTATCATGGGTTAAGCCAGGTACTCTTCAAATATTTTCTCAGTCAGCTTCTTGACAGCCACCTTGATGATGAAGTGCTGTTATGTAGCCATCACTTCTGCAGTGTAGACTTTTCACAAGTGTCTCCATGGTGGCCACATCAGATTGTTGACTTTTTGGTGCCGTAGGTCATCTTTTGTGGTTTTGCTGCAGGGACAGAACTGTCACTGAGTATTTGGTTTCTTGTGTTGGTGATTTTAGCCTGACTAACAAAATTATTCAAGTTACCATGTATTAACTAGCAGAATTTATTTGTGAAACATCAAGTTATGGGTGCTTTATGTATTTTTCCACTATCTTGATGCATCTTTTGTCTGTTGTGTTTTGTTGAAAATGATAAACTGGAAATATATTTCACACATAAGTTACTTTGGCTTGTCAAGTGAACTTATTGAAACAGATTAAAGATATGATTCCAAAGTTATAAATGAGAATGTCGAGTGTTGATATTTTACTGTTATCTTTTCAAATTTTTGTGAAAGCAGTGCTTTGCATCTTACTTTTACCTGGTGTATGAGGTTACTACTTATAGTTAGAACATTTTGCAGGGTACAGTTTTTATCTTAATAATGTTATTGTGATAACAAGAATTCATGGTTTTTAGTTGCAATAGGCTGATGATATTTAACTGATACTCATTCATTTTAGTATACAATTCAGTCGTATAACCCTTCTTATGTGTACTTGATGGGGCACTTTCACTCTTTTCTAATATTCTTTACATAAATATAAACAAGACAGATGCTTCACTTATGGATTAATCAAACAAAGAAGTAGAATATGTCATCATTTTTTCCGAGTATTACTGTTTGGGTCTTCAACGCTTGGAAGATAAGATAGTGACAGCAATTAATTTTTTCTTTTAGAAGGTTGTTTTGTGCCACCCTGCTTTGCATGTAGGAAAAGCTGATATGATATACATGATGATTGAATCAGATTTTGTCAAAATGCAGACATATCAGATATCTCCATAGTTATTTATCAATGTTTTTTTTGAAGGAAGTCTTTTATTACTGTATAAGTATAGCTTGTACAGTTTTTACTTATATTTTAGAATAACATGGAGAATCAGTCCCCTTATATGTGATTTGAGGTTACTTATAGGGTTTGTAGTGATACAAGTTATGGTAATCATCAGCAGCCAAAATGTTTAGGGAAAAATTTGTTTGCAGTACCCTTACTGAATAATGTATGTGTCAGCTACAACTTAGTGTGAAAAGTTTTTCCTAGTAGATGATTTTATACATTTTTACTAATTAGAGATTAGAATTTTAAACTGTATATGACAAACATTTTTATAAACTGAAGTTGTTTGCATCATGTAAATCATGTAAATAGAAGAATGAATCCCTCCACATTCAAAAAGTATTGAATACTCAAATGTGATAGATTTTGTGTCATAGACCCCTTCACTATAAGTTTTGTGGTCATATTTATGCTCCATGAATACTAGTCTTTGTGTGTTTATCACATAATTGAAATGTTTTTTACATATGGACCTATCTCCAGCACCATCGGTGACACTACTTAATACTCCTCTGAATGATACTTTATATACATTCAATAACTGATATATATCTATGCAGATTTTTTACCAAATATGATACACTTTTTCAGTGAAGTTAGGAAGTGACATTCATTATGAAATTTGTATGATATGTAAATAAAATTTATTAGTAATCTTTTTTACTCAGTTGCCTTTCCTACCTAAGCAAAGCAGCATCAGAAACACATCTGTCTTGTAATAGTTATGTCTTATGTCCTTGACAGTGCTTGAAGGATGCATTTTTTTTTTTATCCTGTTTGTCAAACCAGTTGGACCCAAAATCAGCAAGTATAAGTCATGAAGGTACCTCACCCTGAATCCAGAGGGTATACATGTGGCTGACATACTATGATACTATATATATTTTATTCCATCATTTGCTTATGTTACGTGAGCAAATAAGCGCTTTTCGTCGGATGTTCCTGGTGCTACCTTGCTGATGTGGGGAAATGGTGAACAAGTTTGAAAGAAAAAGAAGAATAAAACATCTGTTTATGTTAGGGAGGTATATATACTTTTACAAGTGGTTGTAATGTTTGATTGTCTGGCTGTCATGGGTGACAATGATAACTGGTGCGCATACAGCAAAAACCAAATCTTCATTTTGGTGATAGTAACCATCAGTGGTATCTTTCTGTTGACCTTCATTAATTCTTAACTTTGAATTGTTATCAAGTGATGGTAAAAGTGTTATAGTGAGTGAGTCAGAATTAGGGCACATTAGGAACAGCATGTAGCTCATCCTATGGATGAACTATGTGGGTAAAGAATAAATATACAATTTGAGGGAAATATATATTTTTGAATCACAAAAGCATACTGAACTTGTTTTTCATGTGAAGTGGCTTTATCTAGTGATAGATGCTCAACTTGGCTAGGTTATTAACATTTTTAGTAGAATTTTAGTCACTTCCTACTGTTAAGGCTGACTAATTTGTAAATACTATTGAAAGTACTAAATTTGTGCTATAACATTCAATTTCACATATTGATGAAATTGTTCTAATCAGCACTGAGTATATAATTTTGAAAACTTTTGGCAAGAAATCAATTATTTTACTTGAATACATATATAATCGAGTTGTGTGCTGAAGTTTGAGTCAAAGTTCAAAATTAACAGCTCATTACATTATTCTTACACTGTTGAATGCCATCTATAATTTGGGCAGAATGTTATACTAGTTAATAGTCTGACCACTACACCTGTAGCAAGCACTTTAAAGAAAAGTTAGGTTACTTTTGTTAGGGTTGGTAAAGTTTCTTGGTTTCGCATTTTCTTTTCCTTTTTATAACTATCTTTGATGTTTTAAAAGAAACATTACCAATCCAAGAAAACTAACATTTGATTAAACTGATTTTTCTGGTTGAAATAGAGGTCTACTAACTGTAACATACTTTGAATACTTTGATATAATTTTTATCAAATTGAAACTTTATTTTCAAGGCTTCACAAATTTCATTGATTACCGATAAATTGATTATACAGAGATCAAACGTTTGATAAACTAATAACATACATATACTCTGAATAATTATCCATACGGAATAACGCTATACTAATCCTTTACATAACGGAAAGAATAAATACATTAGGTATAGTTACCCCTAGAAATAGTTTTCTGTCATGCTATATTTTTCTCATTCTCTATGATTATCGTGTTATATATTGTCTTCAACCGTGAGATGGCGTTGATACATTGACATCACATTTACAGTAATGGAAAAGTCGTGAAGTTTCCATATTGTTTATGCATTGGTCTGGCCTGACTGGGTCTTGTAGAAGCTTCCATTTCCGACAAATGGCGTCAGTGTATGTGTTACTGAGTGTTTTCTCGTGATCTTCGAGGTAATTACTCTCTACAACCCATCGGTAAGCGGATAAATATGTGTATTATACCTTCTAGCACTAAGTGAACAAAGTTATTGAGTGAAATTTGAGTTTTCTTTAAAGTTTTGTCATAATTTCCGAGTTCCTCTCTCGTCTCGTCGTGGCAAAAATGCCGCTGGTAGAGTTGAGAAATATCGCTTATATATATCTCCTCTAACCATATAAATTAGGTTGAATTAATGTTTTTCTTATAGTATCAGTAACCTAGACCAAATATTTGATATATTTCTAGCCGAAGACAAGTTCAAAATACCGTAATTGAATACCTCAAAACTGATTCCCCGAAGCTTGGTTATTTTGTAATTACAATTGAAAATTCTATAAAATGTAATCGTGACCTTCATTTCTGTGTTACTTATTCACTTTATATTAATCCGCGGATGTATAGTAGTCCAAGTGACAGTGGTTATATTTCACATCTTCCTATGTACTGAATACCCGAATATGTGTCCGTATGTGTAGTGTTGTAGGTTGTAATATTGGATGATAACATTTGCCTTAACCTCAAGGACAAGTCCTTCATCTTAGTCAAGAATATAATTTGATTCGTCGTCGAATTTGCTATGACAATGTCGTATTAAATGCTTGCACATATATATATATATATATATATATATATATATATATATATATATATATATATATATATATATATATATATCAAGCAGAGGATAAGATTTTAAAGGATATCTAGCATATTGTTTTATAAATATGATGTGAATATATATATATATATATATATATATATATATATATATATATATATATATATATATATATATATATATATATATTGTTATTTTCATTCTTTGAACAAGGAATATTATCGTCCATTTAAGTCTGTTGGGGATTTAAACAGGGCGTAACATTGTAAACATGTTTACTGTTGCTGTGTCATTTTAAAGAGAAATTGCAAAGGTAAGTTTCTCTATTGTTTTATTGTTTTGTGTGTGGAATGACATTGAAAAGTTGTTTGCTTTTATTTGTGTCGTATTAAACTGGGAATGAGATTTTTAAAGGTAAGTTTTTTTTTGTTTTCACACGATATTGGAGATGAAATTTACTCCCGTCCGTTACTGAAGTGCATTAGTCTCAAAGATGCATAAAGTGGTACTTTTGATTCATATATGAATACTTTTATCTTTATATAGCTTCATATAGACGCACCAAATGACTTATATAACGAATATTAAATCATTATTAGCCACGTAACGTGAGATGGGGTATAGCATACGTATTTCGCATCGTGTCGAAAAAAAATTCTTAAGAGACTAGGCTACAGCTAAATTACTGCCTTTTCCCTGCGGCGTTATTTTCGGCCTTTGAATACTCTCTCGAAATCCAAGTTTGGAACCTCTTGATTGTGAACGCTCAAGATGTGAGGTTGAGATAGTATTTTTTTTGCTTGATGTTAAGCATTAACGCTATCCTTTGCTTACGCCGGAGCGAAGAGAATAAATTCGTACAAACTAATATTATATCAAAGAAGGTTTTTAAACATGGAATAATCTGTTTGATTATTGATTCCATTAGTCATTACTCTTAAGTCATTGTTGTCCTTTTTTAATATAACATCTTTTCACACACACACACACACACACATTTATGGTTTCTGTTGGCAGTTGAGGTCCATGAAAGGACTGATAATAAATATTTTTCTTTATCATTAGCGGCTTTAAAAGAAATAGGCTCTAATGATTTTCTTTTTAGAATAATGATAGTTTAGAAGGACCAGATTTAAAGGCCATGTTCATAGAGAACTATGTTTATGTGGCTCGTGTTTGACTAGAATTGGATTACAGAGAAAAAATCTCAGATTAATGTTTTTTTTGGCAGCAATACTTTTGTAAGCTATTGACGCCTTAATTCTCCGTCTTCCTCTGAGCCGAACTGCAGTACTTTCATAGTTTATTTATGACCTACTTTTAATAGCTTTATTTCTACAAAACTAACATATAGTTACAAGCCATATCAATGTGGGCCTGACGCACACTAGTGCTATTAGAGTAAATGCCCCTTTTCTGCCGATCTTTGGCGAGTCTCACAGCCGGTAATTACAGGTGTGTGATGAGGTTCGGGTCGGAGGATGGGTCGTGGTTGGTCACCAGCGTGCCACACGATGTGTACACGCTGCTTCTCTCTTCCTGACGGTGGCATGTCGGGCATGCCCTGTCATCTGCCAGGGCGTCCACACATTTCCCCAGGCGGGCAACTTCCTCGGTCAAGGTGGCCAGAGACTCCTTCAGCTGAGTCCTGTTTTCCCGCCGCTCGTCCACGTCCCACACCAGGAGGTCAAGGCCAAATCGCAGGGCGTCGATGCTTCTGTGTACGTCGCAGTCGGCGTCGCTCGAGTACTGGGCCGCCTTGCTCATAGTGCGGAAGTTGGCGAAAGCATTCCTGCGACGCGAGACGTGGTCGCGCGCGCGGGCCGTGCGGAGAATTACCTCCAGCAGTTCGTGGGGAAGCCCCGTGTCCTGGCGGGTCTTGGGGTTGATCACCAGGGTCCAGCCGTAGAGCGAGGGGCACAGCAGTATCCTGCGGTGCAGGAGACGAAGAACGCCCTTCGGCATGGCCCACGCCAGCCATTCGCTGAACATGATGGACTCGAAGTGGGCGATGAGTTCGGTCTGGCGCACCAGCCGATCCAGGCCGGCCGATTTCTGGAGCCCCTGTATATCCGAGACGGCCAGCCCCACCAGGAGGTTCATCAAGATGATCGTGACGAAGATGAGGAATATGAGGAAGATGATGTGTGACGTGCCGGGGTACATTATCGTCTTGCTCTCGTCGTAGAACCACTCGTCGTATTCGATCTCACCCGTCATCATGACGAGCGTCTTGACGAACCTCAGGGCGTACAGCTTGAAGGGCGCGTGGTTCGGGAACAGGACGCCGAAGCTGAGGGAGAAGGCGTTGATCAGGGAGAGGTAGGCGAACAGGAACTTGCCGAAGTTCTGCGTGACGTGGGTGAACATCTGTACGTAGAGACCGAACACCGGGAACCTTCCGATGAGGAGCAGGAGCTCGACCCAGCTGAGTAGGATGACGATAGCGGCCAGGTGGTGCTCCCACTCCTGCGTGTCGTAGCGTATGTACGACGTGATGGTGATGGTCGCGGTGAATGTGATGATGGGCCAGACCAGGACGTTGTCCCACGAGGACATGTACGTCCGCGGGGCGTCCACCACTTGGAAGGTCTCCTTCACGGCCAGCATGCCCACTCCAGCCCAGATGAAGTACAGGAGGTACACCAGGACGGACTGGTAATGCAGCCCACATTGTTCTCTCTTCGATTGCCTCGCTGTATTGACGGGAGGAGTATCGTTGGCTTTTCCCGTTGACTCCACACTGCTGTTGGTGGGGTTCGAACGCGGTTGAGGGGTCGAGACCTCGTTGTGGTCGACTTTCACATACGTTGGGGTCATCTGGAAAGGGGCGAGGATAGTCTCGCTCGTGGTGGAGTTGAGGTGGATGCAGGAGGAGGCTGGAAAGACCACCATGATGTAGCAGGTCAGCATGGCCACCAGGAGGGCGTAGAACACCAGGTTGAAGACGAAGAAGGATCGAACCCTGAGCCACTTGAGGAAGAGGAGCGTCTCGCAGAGCGGGTGCTTCAGGAGGGGTTTCTGGCCCTCGCGGATGAAGCAGGAGAGCATTCGACACTCCAGGCCGTAGCCATCGCCAGGGACCAACACACGGAAGTCCATCTGTACCTGACGGAGGAAGCGAAACCCATTTGCATTCGGATATAACGAAATACTTGCCTTCCTGATGAAGACAACGAAGAATGTTACGTAGATGGAGATATGATGGTGGAGAAGAAGGCCTTTTTACACCTACCACTGTAGATGGAGATAGGATAGTAAACCAGAACTTTCCTCCCCACCCACCACTATAGATGGAGATAGGTTAGTAAAGCAGAAGGCTCCTCCCCACCCACCACTATAGATGGAGACAGGTTAGTAAAGCAGAAGGCTTCTCCCCACCCACCACTATAGATAGAGACAGGATAGTAAAGCAGAAGGCTTCTCCCCACCCACCACTATAGATGGAGACAGGATAGTAAAGCAGAAGGCTCCTCCCCACCCACCACTATAGATGGAGACAGGATAGTAAAGCAGAAGGCTCCTCCCCTCCCACGAAGACTCCCACCCACCCACCACTATAGATGGAGACAGGATAGGAAGAGAGGAAGGCTTCCTTAAGACCGTTCTAGCTGGAGACATTATAGTTTCCTCACCTGCGAGTCTCTCTCTTGTTGATCGTGGTCGGTGAAGGAGATGGCAGCGTCCAGGTTCTCCTGTATGTGGGCGAGGACCGTTGGTGTCCGGCGGATAATCAGGTTGAGAGCAGAGACCCCGCCTTGCGTGCACGCCGTGACGTCACCGCCGTAGTGCAGGAAGAGCAGGACGCAGTAGGACGAGTCGTGCAGTGCCGCCATGTGCAGTGGGGTGTAACCCAGCTGGTCAGCTGCGTTGGCGTCGGCACCAGCCTCCAGCAGGAGTCTCAGGCACTCGTGCGACCTGGAGCCCTTGAAGATCCCGCTGTGCAGCGGGGTCTTGTGGTCTCTGTCGCAGGCGGTGGGGTCTGCGCCGAAGCTGAGGAGCAGCTGCACCGTGTCTGAGCTCTGGGACTTGGCCGCCAGGTGGAGTGGCGTCTGCCCCCTCAGGTTCTCCCGGTTGGGGTTGGCTCCGGCCTTCAGCAGCTGGTGCGCCACGCTGCACATGCCCTCCTGGGCGGCGATGTGGAGTGCCGTCATCTTGGAGTTGCCCCTGGAGGCCTTCACGTCAGCGCCGGCCGCGAGAAGGATGTCCACGATGTCCGAGAGGCCCTCACACACGGCGATGTGGAGGGACGTCTCGCTGTAGAGGAGGGTCGGGTTGAGTATGGCCCCGCTGTTGATCAGGACCTGGACACAGTCCGGGGCGGCGGCCCTGACGGCGTGGTGGAGCGCGGTGTCTCCGCTGGTGTTGATCCCGGCGTTTACGTTCATCCCGGAGGCTATCAAGGCCTGGACGCCTCCCACGCAGCCGCTGCGGGCGGCCAGCATCAGGGGCGTGACCTCCTCGTTGCCGTCCCAGTCCCACGGGTCGCCTATCCTGGCCCCGCCCTCCATCAGGACCCCGAGGACCTCCTCGGAGCCACTCTCCGCCGCCAGGTGTAGGGCGCTGAACCCTGCGTTGTCCCGGGCGTCCACGTTGGCCCCGGCCTCCAGCATCGTCCGGACCAGGTCGGCAGCCCCCTGCAGGCACGCCCAGAGCAGACACGCGTCCAGCAGGACCCTCGTCTGGCTCTCCCTGGCCAGGGCGACGGCCTCCGCGACTCTGTTCGCCTCCAGGAGGTTGAGGACCACGAGCGGCTGGTTCTTCGCCGACAGGAAGGACCTCAGGGCGTTGACGTGGTGCTCGCGGACGGCTTGGGCGTTCCACCCAACGCTGACCTCCAGCAGGCGGCCCTCGATGTTGGTGCTCTTCTCGAAGTTCTCGTCGCTCGTCTCTGAACTCGGGCTGATGTCGCGCCCTACGTCTGAGCGCCACTGACGTCTCCGGCGCGTGGTGAGGGCGCTCACGCGCCTTCGGGGCTTTTTCTCCCTGTGTGTGTGGATAAGTGAACTGCTCGTTACCACTGATCATCCCTATGCCTTACCCACACCACTGACCGTTAAGTACCCACGAAGATTTTCCTCAGAATCTCGCTAGTTTCGTGCCTAAAAGAGGATGACAACAAAGGTGTTCGAACAGTAACAACAGATGGGGGTTCTAATGAGGCTGTTTGTGATAGTGGGAGGGATCACACACTCCCACATTACTGCGGGGAAAGAGTGGAATAAATAATGGCGAACAGATGAACGAAAGAGGAACGTTTGTGAACTGTTCCAGTAGTGTTTGTCGTCCCCCCCCCTTACCACCTGTTCTCTGACTCACCTTCGTTCCTTAGGTCTCGCGGTCTCGTTTTCCTCGCTGATGTTCTCGAGGTAGCGACCCAGAGGCCGACCGTCCTCGTCAGCCTCGTCCACGGTGACATAGGAGTGTTGTGTGTTCTCCTGGGAAGAGCTGGAATATAGATATATACTGTGTTAGGCTCCCTCATGTATATGTGTTAGGGTCCTTATATATGATATCCCTCCAGTTAACCAGGTCTTTACACACACACACACACACACACACACACACACACACACACACACACACACACACACACACGTTCTCTAAAATGGTAGCAAATAGAAAAAAGTTTTTCGAGTACCGCAGAAATGTGATAAAAACTTCAATACAGAGAACATAATAGGTATTTAAGAAAGTGAAAATATGAATAAGAAAACTCGTAATGAAATCTGTATCCTCTTGGGGTGAGCAGTACTGATGCATTGTAAGAAAGGTAAAAAAAAAAATGAATTCACGAAGTAGGGGGAAAATGTGTAAAGGACAACTGATTACAGTTCGTGCGAAAAAATCGAAAAGAATTTCGAGGTTATATTTCCGAGGTTAAGGGGATATATTGCGAGGTTATTCGTGTATATATTTCGAGGTGAAGAGGATATATTTCGAGGTTATTCGTGGATGTATTTCGAGGTTATTCGTGGATGTATTTCGAGGTTATTCATGGATATATTTCGGGGTTAAGATTTAGCCTTGAATCCACCATCCTCCTGTCTTGCTGTTAGGTGTATATATATACCTTGTTAGTAGCAGCCATGTAGAGGTTATAGAGACAGTGATTAGGACACTTAACTAGTTAATTACCTGCGTTGCCTTGCCTGGATCCACTGCTTGATGCGGAGACTCCGGGAGAGAACGGGTGGGGGTTGCCCATGGCTCTCCGTGTACACACGGGGTCTTCTCTGCTGCTGTGGTGACGGTGGGGTTCGAGCCGAAGACCAGGAGAGGCAAGTGGTCAACCCCGGGTGACCTTTGGTGGCCACCCCCTGGTGGTGAGCCTTGGTACCTTTACCCTGGTTTGCTTTATTGACCACCCCCGTATTCACCTTATTGACCAGTCCCTGTTTTTCCTTATTTACGATTCCTTTGTTCACCTTACTGAGTACCCCCTGGTTTCCTTTACTGACCACCCCCTGGTTGACTTTACTGACCACCCCCTGGTTTACTTTACTTACTACCCCTTGGTTTACGTTATTGACCACCCCATGGTTTAGGTTATTGACCACCCCCTGGTTCGCCTTGCCGACCACAACCCCTCCGTTCATAACCCCGACGACACGAGCGGCGCCCCGGGTTGGGCTGGGGGTCAGTCGACCGCCCGAACTCAACCTCCTCCTCCGTGATGCCTCAGGCCTAAAGGGCGTGGAGGTCCAGGGTTCCTCCCCCTTCTGTGGTTGAAGGCGAGGATGCCGCGGGGGGAGGTCATGACCCACGTTGACCTGCGGGGCGGAGAGGTGAGTGCCACACCTCCTCGCCTCACTGTCCATGTGGTGTTGGTGGTGAGGGACGCCCCCAAACAGACGGAGCGAGGCCGAAGGGCGTGACGAGAGGTCCTGACAGGAGTGAAAGTGACGCGTGATCTTCGCCGCTGAGTGGACGTGCCCTACCACACCACCTGGAAGGAAATGTTGATGATGATTCACTCAGACGCCAGCTACTACGTGAGTCGGGAAGTGGGAGAAATGTAGGAACGCCCAAAGCCAAGATACTGATAGGTACAACGTAGATAAGAGGTGAAATAGGTGAATAAAGGCAGGAGAGAAATAGACTAAATGGGCTCAATTAGGAGGTGTGGAACTCGACCCAGAGGGCCATAATAAGGGTGAGAGGCCGGGGTGGCTCTCGGTTCATAAGACACTACCAAACGAGGGTATGAAATATGAATCGCTTGTATGGTACGTCTTCAACACGACGGTACCACCCTTCTGGTATCACTGTGCGATTTTCTGACCAAAGACGGCGCCGCCCTTTGAATATAACCACAACTGACCAGATCCTTAAAGGTATGGTTTGTGGGACATTGTACCAACGCGTCACACCGTTGTGGATAAGACTTGTGGGTGAGGCAGCTTCAACCTGTTTCAAGTGAAGTAAACGAGTGTGTGTGTATGTGTGTGTGTGTGTGTGTGTGTGTGTGTGTGTCGGACGTGGGGAGATGGGAGGTCTGCCACCAGTGAGTGTAGGGAGGAACTTCATCTAAACAGTTTAGGCAAGATGCTGACACATCCCCCATCTCGTAAGACGCCATAGCGCCCCCCTCACCAGGGTTCACCACCCAAAACTCGCATATCATTTTTATCACGAGATTTCGCTGGGGAATTTACATGTGCTTATGGCGTCGCACCATCGTAGACGTAACTCCCAGAGATGTGGTGAATTGGTGATACAATGTCTTCATAACATGGCCAAGTTCCCTGGTGAGGTGATTACGTTTGTGACGTGAGCTGGAGATATGAGGGTATGTGACAGTTTACAAAGTCATGTAAACAGGATGATCCCTTCTTGTGTTTTTTTTTTCTTTTCTTTCCTTTTTCAGTCTCTTGCACTGTATTAAAGGGGTTTTAACACCCTGTCAGACGTTTCTGTGGCAGCGTTTTCAGTCTTCACACTTAATGTCTATGTGTCTCTTGTATTTCTTGATATAACCAGCTTCGAAAGGACCCGCCGAGATGCTCCATACATCCGTTTGTATTCTGTTGTAGAAGGGACACGTAGCACAGGTGTTTGGAGGTAGTTCTACAGCGTGTACTACTGGGTACAGTACACCCACACAGGAGGGTGGCAGGTGGGCCCAAATCCCTCACCTTCGTTAGCAAGGATCGCACCCACGTATCGTCACGATGCATACGTACCTCATGCACATTTGGTACAATTACAAGGTTATCTCAGTGGCAGGGAAGGAAGGACGCATGTCAGAGGAGTATTTTCAGAATGTACTCAATTTTGACAGTGATCAGTTTTTCGAAAGATGCTTGGACAGAAGAACCATAGACCATAAGAGAGAATAAAGCAACGTTATACCGGAATAAACTGACTTAAAACATAACCAATGCAGTTCAAAAAGTTGTGTAGGAGTAACCATTTAGGAGATGGGTGCCCTACGAGTGTAGAACTCTCTCACCAAGTCATACAAAGGTACAGACACACACGCAGAAGATAAGGCCACAGACCATTCAGGGAAGAATGTAATGAGACAATATTTCACTGGGAATAGATATCGTTGGAACTCGCTAACCCTGTGTGATTTTACTGTCTTTTACTTACCACGTAATGAAATATCCAGTTCTGGCTAATTGGGTTTAGTGTTGTCACCCCGAGGCTGAAAAGAGACGCCACAAGTACCATACAGGTACTAGGTCATCGAGACTAGGACCATACTAGCATAAAGGTTCAAGAAATGAAGCTGCTTCTATGAGCAACAGAACTCCCCTCTCTATTGTTCTTATAGATAAATGCTAAATGTAAATATAGATCACCAATTCCACACCATACCTGAACATCGTGGTTCTGGGGGCTCGCTGCTTCCCAAGCGTGGTCGTGAACCAACCATCGTCTTCCTTTATCGCCTTGTTGCTAACGAACCAATTAGATATTTCTCATCCACTTTAAAGTCTCCTGAACCTTTTAACTCGGTGCTTCCTTATCCATTGGCTGTGCTGGGTCACACCTCTTTCAGCTCAGACACCTCTGGTGCAAATGATTTTCACAGTGATTATCCTAATGATTGACTGTTCAAAAAAATACTGTTATTGTGTTCATGTAATCGCTGCAGGTTGACCCACCTTCTATTGTCGTATAGAGAGAAAAAAAAGAATAGGTGTTCGTGTCCACGTATGATGGGGAATACAAGAAAATGGGAGGAAACTGTACACTTGTATCGTTTTCTATGTTAAATAAACAATCAAGGGTCACCACAGTACTTTTGGACACTCGTTAGATAAAGAGTTGTGTGGGGATAAGTATCTTAACTCCTTTAACAGTTCCGCTCTGTGATAATTTGGACGGTCCGCAGGTATTCGCTCTTATCTGGTACAGGGCTGGGCGCCAACTGAAGCAGTTCAGCCACCTATTTAGAAAACCCCGCGGGGCGTGGCTTCCAGTAAAGCAGGTTAATCAAGTAAATGTTCTTTGAAGAACATATATATATGAGTAGTGGTAATTCTCATGGGTTATTTCATAACGTAGGGACCCCCTCTGCAATTGTGGGATGTGGGAGGAAGAACGAGTTTAGCGAATTGAAATAAATATAGCGTAGTGTATCTTGGCTACAGCCATTGTTGATGTTAGGATATTTCCACGTCATAATAGGGCCAGATATTAGTCATCCTTGTGGTTTTGAGTCTGTTTTATAACATTTAAGTTTAGGTATTCGAGAAGGATCACATACACACACTGTATTTCTTCAGTAAAGCTATAATTATCAGTAGGCTCCGAGCGTTATACAGGGAAACCCAATATGGCCGCTGCGTTTATCTTTCATCACCCATATATACACCTTGGTGGGTTCAGAGGTAAATATACCCACACCTAGATCTCACGTAACCAAGGGATGGCTGTACTCCATTTTGGGCTGGCAATTGCAATATACGGTAATGCTGCATTCCTGATCAGGTTAATATATTCATATTCCTTACTGTAAACTTTAAAAGACCAACACAACTTGTTTTAACTGGCTGTACTGGTATGTATACTCAGGTTAGGAGCCATTAATGTGTATATTGTTAAGTATACACATCAACAAGTTTTCTTCGTTTTTCTCGGGTTGATAGATAAATTATTATAAGTTGGTAGACTAATCTGTGATATCTTCTCAAGTACATCATACCGTGAGAGTTATAATTCCAAGGATTGAATGTTTATCTTTCATAAATGCGAGAAGAATTGTCAGTAATATCACCAGGCGATGGTTATTTATAGTGAGCCAATATTGAGAGTGGGCTAACAAAAACACGTGAATTTCAGGTCTGGTTTAATATTGTTTACTTTGCATTGAAGGGAACTAATAATTCACTATCGATTAACATTAATTTATGTGTCAAAACCCATGTGTTTACCTGTGCCTGTAGAAATGCTTTATTCTTGTAAATCTGACATAAAAAGAAAGATTGATGCCCGATAGTCACGTGACCATAACATTAGTGATAGATGTGTTATCTGTACAGGGGTGCCAACATAATAATTGAATAAATATATTATTATTTGCTTTTAGCTTCAATTAAAGATAGAAAAGTGATAATTATATAAAGTTAATTACGTTTAGAGCTCAATGTGTAATTTGGTTGGAGATTTTTAAGTTATTGAAAGAAATATTTGTGATATTTTAAACGGTTGGGTTGGTAGGCGTGGCGGCATCTTCCCTCCCTCTCTGGCGGCTGGTATAAACAAGACGTCACATGTTGACAGTCAGTGAGCACGAGATTTAAATCCATCATAATAACCGACCAGGTGGAATTAAAGACCCGAAGAAGTAGTTAAGAGAGGAGAGTGGTGATTGGTGTCTATCTTAAAGTGTGTGAGGCTAACTGTCGTCCGGTGTGTGGCTCGTGACAATTAAAGAAGAACCAGGTAAGCTACGCGTGACCCTCCTCGTAAATATTCCACCATTGACATTGGAATTAATTGACTTGGTCAAGCTTTATTGAGGTTCTAACATACAGCTAGAGCTTCCTGAGTGAGGTTTATCCTCACCAAGAGTAAGACTAAGGGTCGATATATGAGGGTAAAGAGGTTATTGATACACAGGTAATATACCTGTATCTGGTAGGATGGAATTATTGCCTGATAACCAGATTAATCTTAATGAAGTCAATTGACTGCTGGATTAATGATTATTTTAAGGATCCTTGTGAACAATGGTATCCTATAAAGGGACACTGCCTTGCAATATTCCTTAAAAACCAGCAATAAACTGATAAATATATATTCTTGCCATTTTCCTTGGTCATGGAACTTGAGTAATCATGATTAATGATCTTTTGCAGTATATTAGTTTTCAGGTTAATGTCATTTAATTACTTTTGAATAATTATCTTGTGTGACATTATGTTTCAGGTGCCTGAGAAGTGCTAATTTATGATTGATTATTTTTTGAGAGTGTATTTCAGCCATGGAAATTGATTAATCATAATGATCTTGTGCATCATATTAGTTTTAAGGTTAATGTCAATTAATCACTTGTGAATAATTATCTTGTGTAGCACTATTTTTCAGGAGGATGGGAAGTGCCGATTTATGATTGATTATTTTTGGAAAGTGTATTTCAGCTATTGGAAATTGATTACTTATGATTATTGATTTACAAGAGATATCCTTTTTTTCTTGGGCATAGATTAGTTACTGATTACTTGTTGAAAACTTGATAATTTATTTTTTGCAACAAATACGTTATTATTCAGAGACACGGACATACGAGTACTGCTAATCACAACTTTATAATGTAATAAGCCTTCAACATTCTCTTTTTGCCTCCCTCTTGCTGTCTTGTGTTACAGTGTGCACTTTGATCTAGTTTACAAAATAAGTTTAATACCAGTTGACTTGATATGAATAGTGTTAGTGTTGTAATGAGTTTTACAGTCGTCCAGCAACCAAGGGATAGCTATACTCCATTTTGGGCTGGCAATTGCTGCACTAACCCCAACTCTTGTGCAATATACGGTAATGCTGCATTCCTGATCAGGTTAATATATTCATATTCCTTACTGTAAACTTTAAAAGACCAACACAACTTGTTTTAGATGGTTGTAGTGTTATGCATACTCAGGTTAGGAGCCATTAATGTGTATATTGTTAAGTATACACATCAACAAGTTTTCGTTTTTATCGGGTTCATAGATTAATTATTATAAGCTGGTAGACTAATCTGTGATATCTTCTCAAGTACATCATACCGTGAGAGTTATAATTCCAAGGATTGAATGTTTATCTTTCATAAATGCGAGAAGAATTGTCAATAATATCCCCAAGAGATGGTTATTTATAGTGAGCCAATATTGAGAGTGGGCTAACAAAAACACGTGAATTTCAGGTCTGGTTTAATATTGTTTACTTTGCATTGAAGGGAACTAATAATTCACTATCGATTAACATTAATTTATATGTCAAAACCCATGTGTTTACCTGTGCCTGTAGAAATGCTTTATTCTTGTAAATCTGACATAAAAAGAAAGATTGATGCCCGATGATCACGTGACCTTCACATTACTGATAGATGTGTTATCTGTACAGGGGTGCCAACATAATAATTGAATAAATATATTATTATTTGCTTTTAGCTTCAGGTAAACATAGAAAAGTGATAATTATATAAAGTTAATGACGTTTAGAGCTCAATGTGTAATTTGGTTGGAGATTTTTAAGTTATTGAAAGAAATATTTGTGATATTTTAAACGGTTGAGTTGGTAGGCGTGGCGGCATCTTCCCTCCCTCCCTGGCGGCTGGTATAAACAAGACGTCACATGTTGACAGTCAGTGAGCACGAGATTTAAATCCATCATAATAACCGACCAGGTGGAATTAAAGACCCGAAGAAGTAGTTAAGAGAGGAGAGTGGTGATTGGTGTCTATCATAAAGTGTGTGAGGCTAACTGTCGTCCGGTGTGTGGCTCGTGACAATTAAAGAAGAACCAGGTAAGCTACGCGTGACCCTCCTCGTAAATATTCCACCATTGACATTGGAATTAATTGACTTGGTCAAGCTTTATTGAGGTTCTAACATACAGCTAGAGCTTCCTGAGTGAGGTTTATCCTCACCAAGAGTAAGACTAAGGGTCGATATATGAGGGTAAAGAGGTTATTGATACACAGGTAATATACCTGTATCTGGTAGGATGGAATTATTGCCTGATAACCAGATTAATCTTAATGAAGTCAATTGACTGCTGGATTAATGATTATTTTAAGGATCCTTGTGAACAATGGTATCCTATAAAGGGACACTGCCTTGCAGTATTCCTTAAAAACCAGCAATAAACTGATAAATATATATTCTTGCCATTTTCCTTGGTCATGGAACTTGATTAATCATGCTTAATGATCTTTTGCAGTATATTAGTTTTCAGGTTAATGTCAATTAATTACTTAATTAATTACTGGTGTGGCATTATTTTTCAGGTGCCTGAGAAGTGCTGATTTATGATTAGTTATTTTTTTGTGAGTGTATTTCAGTCATGGAAATTGATTAATCATGATTAATGATCTCTTGCATCATATTAGTTTTCAGGTTAATGTCAATTAATCACTTGTGAATAATTATCTTGTGTAGCATTATTTTTCAGGTGCCTGAGAAGTGCTAATTTATGATTGATTATTTTTTGAGTGTATTTCAGCCATGGAAATATATTAATTATGATTAATGATCTTGTGCAGCATATTAGTTTTCAGGTTAATGACTTATTAATAATTATCTTGTGTAGTATTATTTTTCAGGAGGATGGGAAGTGCTGATTTATGATTGATTATTTTTTGAAAGTGTATTTCAGCCATTGGAAATTGATTACTTATGGTTATTGATTTTCAAGAGATATCATTTTTTTCTTGGGCATAGATTAGTAACTGATTACTTGTTGAAAACTTGATAATTTCTTTTTTGCAACAAATATATCATTATTCAGAGACACAGACATACGAGTACTGCAAATCACAACTTTTATAATGTAATAAGCCTTCAACATTCTCGTTTTGCCTCCCTTTTGGTGTCTTGTGTTACTGTGTGCACATTGATGTGGATTACAAAATAAGATTGTATTTAATACCAGTTGACTTAATGTGAATAGTGTTAGCGTTGTGATGAGTTTTACAGTCATCCAGCATTTCAGCGTCTGAGTGCAGAAATAAAAAGGGAATCTGCTTGTATTTTACTGAAGTACGCGAGGCAGATGCTTAGGTTTCCACATAATCCAACATGATAATCGTGGGGTTTAATTTAATTTTGCATTTGGGTGATACAGTATGAAAAACCACATCTTATGCGGAATGCTTTATATGTAATTGTCCTTCTGTTCGTGACTGTATTATTTTACTCATCAGTAGCTAACAGATGGATTACTATTATAGTCTATACTTTGTATGAAGTGTAGACTTTTTACAGGTTTCTCAAAAATTTAATGAAAATGTTCTGTGTATTGATGTGCGTATATTGTTCATATTGCTTATTTTATCGACTAGTTAGAACCAGTGGGTCAAAGGTTATTTTGCTGCCTAGTTTATTATCAGTAGCTTATCTACCTTTTTCCTACTTTTATGTTGAGGCTGGCTCAGTAGTTATAACCCCCTCAATTTAGGATATGTAAAATGGTAGGATGACAAGAGGTGTGACTGTCATTTCATTCATCAGAATTGATATTTGCAAATGTTATTCTTGGTTAACTTAACAGTTTAGCCATGTGCCATGATTTCGAGGGGTCTCCCTAAGTCCTGAAATACAGCTTGAATATGGAAATTCTAAGAAATACAAGCAGAATGCAGACTAATTGGAGAAATACACCTGTATTAGTGTTACAGCTGCAGTGTGATACTTGAGATGTTAATTATGGCAGTAGTTTGCTTTTCCGTTTATTTTGAGAATGCTATTGCATGATCATGATGAATGCACATCATTTTAGATAGTTCAGTAAAAATGTAGTGTGCCACTATAATTCACCATGTATCAGCTAATGGGTCAAAAGAACATTATTAGGTGTGGTGTTAAGATTTAGTCGTGACATCTGGTAGACCTTAATAAGCTGAAACTTATGGTATCACATCATTGGAAAGGAGATTGTAAAAGAAATTCATAAAAATACTTGCAGAAAAGCAATAAACTGTTGATATAAACAAATTTCATTTGTCATCTGGGTGTCCTGCAGTATTACTGTTGTATTTTACCAACCTTACAGCACTGCTCTTGTATTTCAGTGTACTTTAGTGTTTAGGGAGACTGGATTATATTGAACTTTGCTTCGATATTAGATAAGGGGAGGGTTATGATTATCTGGGGAAATCTGTTTATTCAAAAGTTTATAAAATGCTTTCAAAAAAGTCAGCAGAAGCCCAGAAAGCCTCACCAAACCTCCCAAGTAATCAAATAATGTTCAGCATTCTAGGGAAAATATATTAGTCGCACCCATAACTGAGTATTGCATTATCCTCCTTCAAGTGTCTCCACACTGACAACAGAGTGTCATGTGATCCCCAGCTGCAGACTAATTTCATGTCGAAATACTTCTGATATACATATTTACTAGAAGAGGGTGTTGGTTGAGGCTTTCATAGACTCTGTAAAGTGCAGCATAATTTAAGAGCTTGATTTTTTTAAGGGACAATACCATTGTTTGAAGGAATAGTGGTTCCAACAATGTTATATGGTTGCGAGGCATGGGCTATAGATAGAGTTGTGCGGAGGAGGGTGGATGTGCTGGAAATGAGATGCATGAGGACAATATTTGGTGTGAGGTGGTTTGATCAAATAAGTAATGAAAAGGTAAGAGAGATGTGTACCAATAAAAAGAGTGTGGTTGAGAGAGCAGAAGAGGGTGTTTTGAAATGGTTTGGTCACATGGAGAGAATGAGTGAGGAAAGATTGACAAAGAGGATATATGTGTCAGAGGTGGAGGGAACGAGAAGTTGGAGACCAAATTGTAGGTGGAAAGATGGAGTGAAAAAGATTTTGTGTGATCGGGGCCTGAACATGCAGGAGGGTGAAAGGAGGGCAAGGAATAGAGTGAATTGGATCGATGTGGTATACCGGGGTTGACGTGTTGTCAGTGGATTGAATCAGGGCATGTGAAGCGTCTGGGGTAAACCATGGAAAGTTGTGTGGGGCCTGGATGTGGAAAGGGAGCTGTGGTTTCGGGCATTATTGCGTGGCAGCTAGAGACTGAGTGTGAACGAATGTGACCTTTGTTGTCTTTTCATAGCGCTACCTCGTGCACATGCGGGGGGAGGGGGTTGTCATTTCATGTGTGGCGGGGTGGCAACAGGAATGAATAAGGGCAGACAGCATGAATTATGGACACGTATATATATGTATATATCTGTGTGTGTGTGTATATATATATTGGGAGGTGAGTTTGAATGGAGAAAAACTGGAGGAAGTGAAGTGTTTTAGATATCTGGGAGTGGATCTGGCAGCGGATGGAACCATGGAAGCGGAAGTGGATCATAGGGTGGGGGAGGGGGCGAAAATTCTGGGGGCCTTGAAGAATGTGTGGAAGTCGAGAACATTATCTCGGAAAGCAAAAATGGGTATGTTTGAAGGAATAGTGGTTCCAACAATGTTGTATGGTTGCGAGGCGTGGGCTATGGATAGAGTTGTGCACAGGAGGATGGATGTGCTGGAAATGAGATGTTTGAGGACAGTGTGTGGTGTGAGGTGGTTTGATCGAGTGAGTAACGTAAGGGTAAGAAAGATGTGTGGAAATAAAAAGAGCGTGGTTGAGAGAGCAGAAGAGGGTGTTTTGAAGTGGTTTGGGCACATGGAGAGAATGAGTGAGGAAAGATTGACCAAGAGGATTTATGTGTCGGAGGTGGAGGGAACGAGGAGAAGAGGGAGACCAAATTGGAGGTGGAAAGATGGAGTGAAAAAGATTTTGTGTGATCGGGGCCTGAACATGCAGGAGGGTGAAAGGAGGGCAAGGAATAGAGTGAATTGGAGCGATGTGGTATACCGGGGTTGACGTGCTGTCAGTGGATTGAATCAAGGCATGTGAAGCGTCTGGGGTAAACCATGGAAAGCTGTGTAGGTATGTATATTTGTGTGTGTGGACGTATGTATATACATGTGTATGGGGGGGGGTTGGGCCATTTCTTTCGTCTGTTTCCTTGCGCTACCTCGCAAACGCGGGAGACAGCGACAAAGTGTGGGAGGCAAGTTGTTAGAAGCAGTGAAAAGTTTTTATCGAGGATGTAAGGCATGTGTACGTGTAGGAAGAGAGGAAAGTGATTGGTTCTCAGTGAATGTAGGTTTGCGGCAGGGGTGTGTGATGTCTCCATGGTTGTTTAATTTGTTTATGGATGGGGTTGTTAGGGAGGTAAATGCAAGAGTCCTGGAAAGAGGGGCAAGTATGAAGTCTGTTGGGGATGAGAGAGCTTGGGAAGTGAGTCAGTTGTTGTTCGCTGATGATACAGCGCTGGTGGCTGATTCATGTGAGAAACTGCAGAAGCTGGTGACTGAGTTTGGTAAAGTGTGTGGAAGAAGAAAGTTAAGAGTAAATGTGAATAAGAGCAAGGTTATTAGGTACAGTAGGGTTGAGGGTCAAGTCAATTGGGAGGTGAGTTTGAATGGAGAAAAACTGGAGGAAGTGAAGTGTTTTAGATATCTGGGAGTGGATCTGGCAGCGGATGGAACCATGGAAGCGGAAGTGGATCATAGGGTGGGGGAGGGGGCGAAAATTCTGGGAGCCTTGAAAAATGTGTGGAAGTCGAGAACATTATCTCGGAAAGCAAAAATGGGTATGTTTGAGGGAATGGTGGTTCCAACAATGTTGTATGGTTGCGAGGCGTGGGCTATGGATAGAGTTGTGCGCAGGAGGATGGATGTGCTGGAAATGAGATGTTTGAGGACAATGTGTGGTGTGAGGTGGTTTGATCGAGTAAGTAACGTAAGGGTAAGAGAGATGTGTGGAAATAAAAAGAGCGTGGTTGAGAGAGCAGAAGAGGGTGTTTTGAAATGGTTTGGGCACATGGAGAGAATGAGTGAGGAAAGATTGACCAAGAGGATATATGTGTCGGAGGTGGAGGGAACGAGGAGAAGAGGGAGACCAAATTGGAGGTGGAAAGATGGAGTGAAAAAGATTTTGTGTGATCGGGGCCTGAACATGCAGGAGGGTGAAAGGAGGGCAAGGAATAGAGTGAATTGGAGCGATGTGGTATACAGGGGTTGACGTGCTGTCAGTGGATTGAATCAAGGCATGTGAAGCGTCTGGGGTAAACCATGGAAAGCTGTGTAGGTATGTATATTTGCGTGTGTGGACGTGTGTATGTACATGTGTATGGGGGGGGGGGGGTTGGGCCATTTCTTTCGTCTGTTTCCTTGCGCTACCTCGCAAACGCGGGAGACAGCGACAAAGTATAAAAAAAAAAAAAAAAAAAAATATATATATATATATTATTTATATATTTATTTTGCTTTGTCGCTGTCTCCCGCGTTTGCAAGGTAGTGCAAGGAAACAGACGAAAGAAATGGCCCAACCCACCCCCATACACAATGTATACACACACACACACACACATGTCCACACACGCAAATTTTTTTTTTTTTTTTTTTTTTTGATACTATTCGCTATTTCCCGCGATAGCGAGGTAGCGTTAAGAACAGAGGACTGGGCCTTTGAGGGAATATCCTCACCTGGACCTCTTCTCTGTTCCTTCTTTTGGGAAAAAAAAAAAAAAAAAAAAACGAGAGGGGAGGATTTCCAGCCCCCCGCTCCCCTCCCTTTTAGTCGCCTTCTACGACACGCAGGGAATACGTGGGAAGTATTCTTTCTCCCCTATCCCCAGGGAATTTCCACACACGCAAATATACATACATATATACCCATGCACACAATTCACACTGTCTGCCCCCATTCACTCCCATCGCCACCTCGCCACACATGGAATACCATCCCCCTCCCCCCTCATGTGTGCGAGGTAGCACTAGGAAAAGACAACAAAGGCCCCATTCGTTCACACTCAGTCTCTAGCTGCCACGCAATAATGCCCGAAACCACAGCTCCCTTTCCACATCCAGGCCCCACAACTTTCCATGGTTTACCCCAGACGCTTCACATGCCCTGATTCAATCCACTGACAACACGTCAACCCCGGTATACCACATCGATCCAATTCACTCTATTCCTTGCCCTCCTTTCACCCTCCTGCATGTTCAGGCCCCGATCACACAAAATCTTTTTCACTCCATCTTTCCACCTCCAATTTGGTCTCCAACTTCTCCTCGTTCCCTCCACCTCCGACACATATATCCTCTTGGTCAATCTTTCCTCACTCATTCTCTCCATGTGCCCAAACCATTTCAAAACACCCTCTTCTGCTCTCTCAACCATGCTCTTTTTATTTCCACACATCTCTCTTACCCTTACATTACTTCATCAAACCACCTCACACCACACATTTTCCTCAAACATCTCATTTCCAGCACATCCACCCTCCTGCGCACAACTCTATCCATAGCCCACGCCTCACAACCATACAACATTGTTGGAACCACTATTCCTTCAAACATACCCATTTTTGCTTTCCGAGATTATGTTCTCGACTTCCACACATTCTTCAAGGCTCCCAGGATTTTCGCCCCCTCCCCCACCCTATGATTCCCTTCCGCTTCCGTGGTTCCATCCGCTGCCAGATCCACTCCCAGATATCTAAAACACTTTACTTCCTCCAGTTTTTCTCCATTCAAACTAACCTCCCAATTGACTTGACCCTCAACCCTACTGTACCTAATAACCTTGCTCTTATTCACATTTACTCTTAACTTTCTTCTTTCACACACTTTACCAAACTCAGTCACCAGCTTCTGCAGTTTCTCACATGAATCAGCCACCAGTGCTGTATCATCAGCGAACAACAACTGACTCACTTCCCAAGCTCTCTCATCCACAACAGACTTCATACTTGCCCCTCTTTCCAAAACTCTTGCATTCACCTCCCTCACAACCCCATCCATAAACAAATTAAACAACCATGGAGACATCACACACCCCTGCCACAAACCTACATTCACTACATGTATACCTACATGTATACGTTGAGATGTATAGGTATGTATATGTGCATGTGTGGACATTTATGTATATACATGTGGGTGGGGTTGGGCCATTCATTCATCTGTTTCTTTGCGCTACCTCGCTAAAGCAGGAGACAGCGACAAAGTATAACCATTGTTTCATATAGGAATTTTGTAATTAGATAATATGGCCAGTGTAATTAACATCTTAATACATAGTGACAGAGGCACTTAAGGACAGGGATGAGTGGAGAACTCTTTTGCCGTAGCCGCCCCCTTGATGGGAATTCCTGGAGGAAATGGGCATTAGAGATATAGATAGATAGATAGACATACCACATCTTGTAAGCTGTGTGTGGTTAAGTTGTTATTCACCAGTAGTTATATTTTGACCAGAGAACTAAAGGATGATTCATGTAGGTGGAACTTGCTGGTCAGATTACTTTGTAATCATAAGGTAGTCTGGCTGTTCACTATATTTAGTCAGGAAAGTTAAATAACAAGAAATGAATGTTTGAAAAAGATGTGAAAAGAAATGTCAGTGATTGATAAATGGGGAAAATAGAAGAGATTAATTTGTTTTTAATGTAACTTGTACGGTAATAGAAGAAAAATATAGTACTTGTGAATATTCATACAAAATGTAAACAATCTATTTTTTTCAGAAATGCATGCTGAAGAAACATGGGAACAGGAAAGCTGATGAAGTTTTGGTCCTCCATCATTAATGATGACAATGTACAAGATAACTTGAAGTCTGTGATGTCCATAGAGGATGGAGAAGAGCGTGCTTTACAGCTCATTTCACGCACACTTTTTCTTCTGGTTATGGGTAGGTTGAAGAATTTGTTGAAATGAACACTTGATATCTTCTGCCTAGGTAGTAAAGCTTGAGTTCATTCAGCCTCTCTTGATAGTTATGTTCATCCCCTCAGTTTTGCCCATGATGTACTCTTGCATCCTGACTTTATTTCCATTTGTTTTGCTGATGACTATATTTCATGCTTCTCCTCCCCATGTGCATTACTTTTCAAAAGAAACCAGGCGAGGAATTTTTCCCTGTAAGTTTCAGTCGTGCTTATTATGCTACCTTGAACATGCAGAAAATTGCATATTTAAAATAAGAATGTACCAGCTGTTGTTGTACTGTTACTGATGTTTTTTATAAAGTGGATTATGATATTTTCTGTAGTTGGTGATGTCTTTCAGCAATGTAGATAAAGATTTCAGTGTTGATGGCTGTTTCTGCTATGTTTTCACATTGCATTTTGCTTCAGTTTACTTGTTTTTTCCTTGGATTTCTTACCTTTTTCTCACCACGTAGTTTATCACATCTGTGGTATTGTACACATTTGTTTCTTAGTTTTCACCATGATGGTATTTTTCATAGCTTGTGACTTTGAAATCTACATATGAAAGAGGGTGAGAAAAGGGTTGGTAACTAAAGTTTTCAAGTACATTCTTGCATCCTTCACATTCAGCAGTAGCTTTCTGATGTCATTAGGTATATTGTTATTGGCAATTCTTCCATATCCTTAATTTTCCACAGAAATCAAGCATGAGCGTGATGAAGTTGCAAAGAACCTGAAACGGATCAAGGAGAATGGTAGCATATGCAGTTCTTGTGGTGAAAAGGTTCTGGATGATGCAGTTGATCTTTGGACCTCAGAGGGTGCTTATTTGAATTATGCTAAACCTCAAGACCAGAGAAAGACTTATGGTGTGAGGTCATTGAAGAGTCCTGCAAATGAAGAAATCACAAGCAAACAAATAAATCAAGTATGTGGAGAGGAAGGTATCAGCAGAAGCCACGATGACCTAAGAGTGAAAGCCACAAAGTCAGAAAGATCACATAATAAAGCAGACAAGACTTACCGATGCCTTTCTAGATCCCCCAAGAAGGTGAGTCCAAATATTAGTAAAGAGGATGAGGGAGAGGTAAAGACAAAGACTGAGAATAAAGTTAAGAAAATTGTTCCTGATATACTTGTTCCAGAGACAGTGTCTCTGGATGAACATGAATTATATGTTAATTTGCTGCAGAGAAAGACATTAGCAACACAGACTGTGTCTGTCCCAGATACCTTGGCTGTAGATGACACTAAAATCACAGATAAAAGTAAATATGAATGTTCTTACTTTTTTGACAGTAGTCTTATTAATGAGGGTGGAACATGTGAAGAGAAAGTTAATGCTCTAGATTCTCATTTCAAAAGAGAAATGAGAAGTCCTTCAAAAGATAAGGCAAAGATGAGTGAGCCCAAGAACCATGGGAGTCCAGTTTTAGGAAAACAGAATCGTATGGCACCTGTAGGTGCTACAAAGCAGGGTATTAAAGGGGATCTTCATAAACTATTAGAACTCAAAGATATTAGTAAAGAGTCAGTGGAAATTAAAACCCCAGAGTCAAGAGGCACAAAAGCTGTTGAATTTGTTACTTCCACACCAAGGTACTCACCCCTTTTATTCACTCATAATCTCGCAACTTCACTGAACACCTCAGTAGATAATGTATCCCCTTCACTATTACCAGCTGTCAAGAGCAAAAGCACAAAGTCTGCTAATGAAGAAAATTGGATTCCGTCTCCAGTGAAATCTATTGATTTTGTACATAACCGAGAACAATCCTCTTCAAAAACAAAAAAAGGTTCACAGAGGTCCATGTCACACTGTAATATGTCTCCACCAACAACAAAATCCCGTGGCTTAAGAAAGTACCAGAGTGTTGATAGAAAAAATAAGGGAAGCCTGTTTAAGATGTCTGTAGATCCTGCAGATCCCAAAGCAAAGAAGAGATATAAGCAAACAAAAATTACAGCAACTACTTTCCTAGAGAAGACAAATATGGCAAGAAATAAAGGTGAGTGAATTATTTGTTTCGTGTATGAATCATGAGAAAGCAAATGATGGGTTGACTGACAGTCTTTATGGAATGTGCTATTAATGTTTACGATAAGTATCTGTCTATCTATCTACATCTTTGAAACCCATTTCCTTCAGGAACTTCATTAAGGTGGGAGGGGGGAGTGCACGACAAAAATCTATCCATAACCGATGAACTCGTGTTGCTTTCCTTTATTGCCTTACCTTTAACAGATCATTGATCTATACCTATTGCTTCTATCTAGTGTGTCTACCTGATGTTGCAACCTATTACTTTTACAGGGTAAGTAGAAAGTTACTAGAAGCAGTAAGGATTCTTTTCTAGGGGATTAATCTTTGTGCAAGTAGGAGGGAAGAAAAAGGTAGATCTGCATGAAGGATGCATGATGCCGCCATGATTGTTTAATCAGTACGTTATTGGTGTGCATGTGCAAAAAGTTACAGTGCGAGTGAAAAGTCTCTTTCGACAAGGCTGTGTCACTGGGATTATGGTCTCATCAAACAACCTATCTCTATCTATAGGAGTCTACATTTCCCTGCTTGTGGAAGTAGTGCTGCCTTGGGCAGCAGGAATCTTTACAAAGATCCTGGGTAACATAAGGACCCTTTCATAGAAATTGGTCGTGGAGTATTTATAGATAGATTAAAGTAAATGGATGTTGGTGAGGGAGGTGAACGCAAGGTCTCGGGACAAGTAGCAGATATGTAATATGCTAGGGGATGGATTGGAGGTTAAACAGTTACTGTTTGCAGATGACAGAATCCAGAAACTTTGGAAGCTGTTGACTGAAAATTACTAAGAAGTTGAAGACCAGAGCTGATAGAAACGTTGCAGAAAGGAAGTCAACAAATTATAAAAGATTTCAAAGGAAAATTTATGGTTAGAGCCAAAAAGAAAATAAAAGGAGAATTATAAAGATAGAATTTTAGTGATTGAATGGGAGAGGTATCTCAAACCAGACACTGAAGTTGAGATTAGAGGAAAATGAAGTTATTACAAACCCGGAAAATATAAACAAGATGGACAGAGTGCCTAAAGGAATTTCAGATTGTTCCCCATAATGAATTAGTAATCTTCCCAGCTTTTTCACCAGTTTCTGGAGTTTCTTGAGGCTGCCGCCAGAGTTTCATTATCTGCAAATAACAAATGACACCTCTACCCAACCCCTAGGAAGCCATAGACCTTCCACTTACCCTGAGGCCCTTGTATTTGCCCTGTACATAAACAAATGGAAAAATCATGGTGAAATCAAATGCACTTGACCCAGACTCACCTTCAAGGACCATTCACCTTACTCCTTTCTTACTAACACACATTCCTTTCTGTGGTAGGAACTTTCCATTTATCCTGTAGATTCATAGCAACGTACAGAAGGTCTCTTTATCAGTCCGGTCATATACACTTAATAGTTCTTCCTATCTTGATTTTTTCCATTCATAAGCTCTTGAATCTGACATATGCTGAGTTAGTGCCCATGATCCAGCTTGTTTGTCTTTTTATGTCCCCTGATAGTGTACTTTTGCTAAGCTGTTTTAATTGAATTAGGTCCCAATTCAAGCAGAGTATGATTATATTTTATTTATTTATTTATGTTATAAGCTTTTTACAATTTCTTTTGTAGGTAATGAACAAGGTACATCTTTTAACATCCTAGATGAAGCAGCTGCAATTGATGCTGCTTTGGAGGAGTCCATCAAGACCAAGGCTATAGATGATATGATGCGTGAAAAGCGAAAAGCTTTACGAGCTAGTAAGGCCTTCAGTCGTGTGGCTTTGGATGGAGCTACAACTACAGATAACAAGTGTGATCAAGTAAGTTAATTAATTTACATTTTCTAACAAGTAACCAAAAATAAATGCTTGTGACTTTTTCTACTTACTATATAATCATATTGCTTCTTTTTTACTAATTCCAGATAATGCATGATAACAGTTGAATTAACCCACACATATAAAATCATTGTACTAGGTGGTAAACCTTTCACTGTTTGGTTAGTGAGGTAGATCATTAAGTTTAGGATGTAGGCATTGCTTCCATTAAGATTTCCCAAATAATAGTAATTTTTCCACATAATATAAAGATTTATGATAGCAAACGTGGTTTCAGAAGTGGTAGAGGATGTGTGGATCAGGTGTTTGCTTTGAAGAATGTATGTGAGAAATACTTAGAAAAGCAAATGGATTTGTATGTAGCATTTATGGATCGGGAGAAGGCATACGATAGAGTTGATAGAGATGCTCTGTGGAAGGTATTAAGAATATATGGTGTGGGAGGCAAGTTGTAAGAAGCAGTGAAAAGTTTTTATCGAGGATGTAAGGCATGTGTATGTGTAGGAAGAGAGGAAAGTGATTGGTTCTCAGTGAATGTAGGTTTGCGGCAGGGGTGTGTGATGTCTCCATGGTTGTTTAATTTGTTTATGGATGGGGTTGTTAGGGAGGTGAATGCAAGAGTTTTGGAAAGAGGGGCAAGTATGAAGTCTGTTGGGGATGAGAGAGCTTGGGAAGTGAGTCAGTTGTTGTTCGCTGATGATACAGCGCTGGTGGCTGATTCATGTGAGAAACTGCAGAAGCTGGTGACTGAGTTTGGTAAAGTGTGTGAAAGAAGAAAGTTAAGAGTAAATGTGAATAAGAGCAAGGTTATTAGGTACAGTAGGGTTGAGGGTCAAGTCAATTGGGAGGTGAGTTTGAATGGAGAAAAACTGGACGAAGTGAAGTGTTTTAGATATCTGGGGGTGGATCTGGCAGCGGATGGAACCATGGAAGCGGAAGTGGATCATAGGGTGGGGGAGGGGGCGAAAATTCTGGGAGCCTTGAAGAATGTGTGGAAGTCGAGAACATTATCTTGGAAAGCAAAAATGGGTATGTTTGAAGGAATAGTGGTTCCAACAATGTTGTATGGTTGCGAGGCGTGGGCTATGGATAGAGTTGTGAGCAGGATGATGGATGTGCTGGAAATGAGATGTTTGAGGACAATGTGTGGTGTGAGGTGGTTTGATCGAGTAAGTAACGTAAGGGTAAGAGAGAAGTGTGGAAATAAAAAGAGCGTGGTTGAGAGAGCAGAAGAGGGTGTTTTGAAATGGTTTGGGCACATGGAGAGAATGAGTGAGGAAAGATTGACCAAGAGGATATATGTGTCGGAGGTGGAGGGAACGAGGAGAAGAGGGAGACCAAATCGGAGGTGGAAAGATGGAGTGAAAAAGATTTTGTGTGATCGGGGCCTGAACATGCAGGAGGGTGAAAGGAGGGCAAGGAATAGAGTGAATTGGAGCGATGTGGTATACCGGGGCTGACGTGCTGTCAGTGGATTGAATCAAGGCATGTGAAGCGTCTGGGGTAAACCATGGAAAGCTGTGTAGGTATGTATATTTGCATGTGTGGACGTATGTATATACATGTGTATGGGGGTGGGTTGGGCCATTTCTTTCGTCTGTTTCCTTGCGCTACCTCGCAAACGCGGGAGACAGCGACAAAGCAAAAAAAAAAAAAAAAATTCCTGGAAATTTCTGTTTTATCAGGAGTTTGTTGTAAGTGGATGAGGTTAGCTCTTGTGGTCGTAACATTTCATTCTCATGTAGGTGTGTAATGAAATTGCACTTTTGCTAATTGCTCAGTTTAGTAAACTGGTGACCTATTTATTTGACAATGATAGTCTTATATATGACATAAGTGAGTTTTAGATTTTTTTTGTCCAATCATGGACAAAAGCCCACATCAAGGCCAGATCTTAATTGAAATATGGAGGGAATTGTGAAAGAGAAAAAGAAAAGACATGGGAAAGTGATTACTAATTTTGGAGGAAGTGAAAAATCAGTTTTTTGAAATGTGCCAGGTCGTAGTGATTGGGAAAAACATGAAGATAGAGTCCCAAAGCTTCGAGGTGTAGGGAAAGAAGCAGCTATTAAAATGAGTCACACTTGAGTTGCTAATGGCCACAGAGTAATTATATGACAGAGGATCTTGGCGAGTGTTGCGCTGTCTGGGTAGTGGTGGACACACACACACACACACAAGCAGCCAACTCTCAGGAGCAAAAACCTGAGTTATTGTAGAAGAGGGAAAGTGAACCAATATTGCACTGTAGGGCAAGAGGGTTAAGTTTGGAAGTTAACCTGGGGCAGTTTATAGATTGGACCACTTTCAACTTGACTCTGTCAAGTAAGGATGCAGATATAGGACCATCCCAGATGTGAGAGCAGTATTCCATTCAAGGATGAATCAATCCTTTTTATAAACGGAACAACTGTCCAGAATAAAAGAAGTTTTGACATCTAAACAGGGCACTCAGTTTTTCAGAGGCAGAATTGGCTATTCCTGTAGTATGATGTTTCCAAGAAAGAGTGGATGTTACAGTAATAACAAGTATTTTCAATGAGTCAAGAGGTGGAATTACAGAACCGTCAAAAGAGAGACTAGAGTTGTGATGAGTTTTCAACTGAGAGATGAGTAGAAACTGGGTCTTTTAAGGCATTAAACTTAACCAGATTTCGTCTCCCCCTCAGAGATATCCTGTCCAAATGTAAGTTTATTAAGGAAGTTGTGTCAAGACAAGATGCAGATTGGGTGAGAGAAGGAGCAGAATTGAAGGATGTGGATGAATGCAGTGCTGAGTCATCAGCAAATGAGTGCATTTGATCATTTTTAGAGAATCAGAAATTGTTGAAAAAAATGGAGAAACAGTGTATAGGACAGGACAGAACCTTGAGGGACACCACTGTTGATGGAAAAGAGGGGAAAGGCTGGTCCATCAACAACCAGAGATAGATTAGCCAGAGAGGAAGCTAGATATGAAGGAGCAAGGTGAGGGAGGGAAGTCAGAAGAGGGGAACTTAGAGATGAGGCCCCAGTGCCACACCCTGTCAGAATCTATGGATATGTCAAGGGCAACTACACAAGACTCCTCAAAATCTTTCATGGATGATGGCCAGATGCTAGTAAGATAGGAAAGAATATCACCAGTGGATCTCACCTTACTGGTGATCAAAGAGAAAACTGTGAGTTTTGAGGTGTAAAAGGATATAGGAGTTGAAGAGGGATTCAAAGACTTAAGAAATTGTAGATTTCAAAACATTAGGACAGTAGTTAGAGGGATCAGAAGGGTCATTGTTCTTAGGGATGCAATTTATCAATGCATGTTTCTAAGGAGAATTTTCCTTTTGGTTTTTGAACAGAAATGGAACACAAGCAAGCACAGTAGCAAGTTCAGAGGCATACTCTCTTGATACATGGCGATGGATGCCATCAGCAATATAAACCTTGCTTGTGTCTAGGGAGTGAAGCACTGTTTGGACAGTCCAAAAAGAGATTATTGGTAGGGGCATAGGATTAGTAAGAGGAGCATCAGAGGGTGAAGTTAGAGGAGAAACGGGAACCACGGATGGTTGCTTTGTCAGCATAAGAAACAGTTGTAGTACTGTCAGAACAGAAAAGTAAATGAAAGTTAGAGCAACAGCAGTCGTTAGAGAAAGACCCATCTGTGGATGACAAGGAGAGGTTATCACGTTTCCTTTTGAAATAAAGGAACACTTTGCCTCATGGATAACATGCTTGTGTGTGACTGCTTCTTCAAGGTTAATAAGAAACAGAAATGTTTGTGCAGATGGACAAGAAACAGAAATGGGATAAATGGTAGTGCCTACACTTTTGTGATAAGTCTTTGAAATTGTGTCCATTTCTTGATATTTTTCATGAAAGGGAGCACAGTAATGTTGTGCACTTCATCAGAGACCTGCATTCATGTTGGAGACAGTGGTTCATTTCTTATTTTAAACTATTTTTAGTCGCCCTAATATTGTAAAATTATTTTTGTAAAAATGATAAAAAAAGTGCTTATCAAGATTCTGTAGCTATCATGATGTGTTCTTTATATTTGATACATATCTTAATGCTTGAAGTCTTTCTGAATTTCAGAATGCTGGTGGATTAGTAATTAATACTAGTCGTTCACCTAGCTCTGAGATAACCAAGCCCTTGGTTTCTCAAGGAGTATGTGTAGCTTCAAAAACTGCAGTTTGTAGCCCTAATAAAGAAAAGATGAAAAAAATGGAAGACAGCCCCATAAAGATTCCTAAACTTAGTCCGGGGAATTGTAAGATGAGCCCAAGTAAAAGGAAGCTACAGAAACAGAGTCCATGCAGTCCAGTGAAGAAGAAGAAATTAAAGAGGGAGGGGGAAATGAAAACAGAAGATGAGAAGGAAGTTCTGAACTTAGAACAACTATTAGACCAAGTCAGTCAGTCACAGAAAGATGCAGAACAGATTGTGTCCAAAAAAAACACCTCTGCACAAGGAAAAATGGTGCAAAAGAAGAAAAAAAAGGAAGTCTTTGTTGATAGGTAACTATGCTAATACTTTTTATATCTGATCAGTGATCAGTCTGTTTATGTATGTATGTACCTTACCTTTCTGCCCCAGGATCCCCTTCTGTGGGGCGCTTGCACTGTATGTCAACTAGGCAGGGCCAGAGGTCAAGAAGTGTGGTGATGTTCAAGTTTATGTGTTTCTGGGTTAAGCATAGAACAGTTGAGTAAGTGTTCTGTGGAAGTAGCATCTTGGGCATAAGTGGTCTTGCAGTATGTTGAATTAAGTGTTTGTGTTAACACTTGTACATTATGCTTAAGACCTAGAAAGTGGATGTAACCTAATGAGGCCATTTCTTAATCTATTCATGGTACTTTTTGCTTATGTTGGAAATGACGAACATGTATGAAATGAAAAATTTAAGATTTTAATGATTGGATTGGTGGAAGATAGAATGGAAATGATATAATTATCAGTAGTTATGGTGTCCCAGGTGTAAAATGAGTGGTGAATGGATATGTGATGTACAGTAAATGTGTAGTTTCATGAGTTTGCATTTTTTGTACTTGTTTGCCATTTCCCACAGTAGCAATATAGGCCTAGGAACAAAGAGCAGCCTGATTAATTTACGTCCACTCTCAAGTTGTTATTCTTGATGCACAAAAACTAGTGCACCCTATCCAAAACCAGGCTCCAGAGACCTTCCCATGGTTTCCCTTGACCACTTAATATGATCTTGTTTGGCCCACTGACAGCATGTCACCCTTTCTGAAACTCTGTTCCATTTTGATCTCATACACTTCTCCATGTTCAGACCCTGAATACTTGAGACCTCTTTCACACCATCCTTCCACCACTCCATAGTTTACCCCTTTTTCTTATTCCTCTACTTCTGACTTGTACCCTTGTAAATCATCCTCTCTGTGCATCAAACCGTTTTAAGTGCCTCCTCTTCATCACTTATCATACATACTCCTCTTACTACTGATGTAATGAACAAAGCAGCCAAAATCACACCTTCAGCACCATGAACTTATTTTTTTTTTTTATGTAACGTAGATGAGGCTCTAATCAAGGCCATCCCATTAATGCCTTGTGTTTATATTTTTTTCATACATAATTGCCATTTCCCACCTTAGCGAGGTAGTGTTAAGAACAGAGGACTGTGCCTAAGCTGGATAATCCTTACTTGGCCCCCTTCTCTGTTCCTTCTTTTGGAAAAGTAAAAACTGGAGGGGAGGATTTCCAGCCTCCCGCTCTCTCCCCTTTTAGTTGCCTTTTACGACATGCAGGGAATATGTGGGAAGTATTACCATTTGTTGGTAGGACTTCATATTTTAAGTTAGGAGTCCTCTCTGATCATTGGCTAGATTGTTAGCCGTGAGGTACATGAGATCCTGGTTGAGAAGATTAACAACTCATTGCAGTTTATAGGTAGAATAGGAACTGTTTGTCTGCTGTGGATGAATTCTTTGATACAGGGATTTGGCTACCTAACCCAGGCAACATGCTAAGCATGTCTTTAAAGATGTTTATGGGAAGAAAAGAATTGGTTTAACCTTAACAGAACTTTTTTTTTCAAATTAATGGTAGTTTTTTTGTATGAGGGAAAGTTTTGATTAAGAGTAGGGCTGAAGGTGTAGGCTTGTTTAGTAATGACAAAAATTATGTGAAGATTAAGCATAAATCAAGACAAGGATTTTAAGTGATAGGTATTGTTGCTATGAAGAACTTCTAATTATATGTAATTACAGATTATTTTCATTTTACAGCTTTGATATCATTCCGGTTGTAAAGACAGAGCCCAACTATGCACACTGTGGAGAAGTTGTGAGGAAAAAGGCAGCTCGGAAACAGTTGGAAGGCTGGCAGTGTCATGAATGTGAACAGTGGTACAAAGGACAAAATTTAACTTCAGAAGAGATAAAGGTTTGTTCTTTTCCAAGTCTTTCCTCTCTTATGGTCCCAGAAATCTTCTGGCTTTGTGGTAAACGTGTTTTTTTCGTTAGTAAACTTTTATCCAACTCCTGAAAATTTACCTCTTCGAGCAAGGTCTTGCTCAAGGAAATTCTACTTCTCTTTGTCCATTGAAGATGATACATCCTCAGCAAAGATGACTTTTTAGTTGCAATATAATTACTTTTTGTTTGTTGATGATACACAGCACTGGTGGCAGAATTGAATGAGAAATTGCATAAGTTGGTGACTTGAGTTTAAGTGAAAGGGGAAAGTTGAGAGTGAATGTGACTAAAAGCAAGGTCATTAGATTTAGCAGGGTTGAAAAACAGTTTAGTTGGGGATGTGACTTTTTAATGGAAAAAAATTGAGAAAGTGAAATATTAAGTTATCAGGGAGTGGACATAGCAGCAATTGGAACCATGGAAATGGAAGTGAGTCATAGGGTGGGGGAGGGGAAAAATATGGAAAGAGAAAAACGTTATCTGGGAGGGCAAAAAAGGGTATGTTTGAAGGAGTAGTAGTCTCAACAATATTATGTGTATTTGAGGCATGGGTTATAGATAAAGCTTTGGAGAGGGGAGTGGATTTGTTGGAAATAAAATGTTGGAGGACAGTAGGTGGTGTGAGTTGGTTTGATTGAGAAAGTAATGAATAGGTAAGAGATGGTTTGATTGAGAAAGTAATGAATAGGTAAGAGATAGGTGTAGTAATATAAAGAGTGTGGTTGAGAGAGCTGATGAGGGTGTGTTAAAGTGGTTCAGGCATATGAAGAGAATGAGTGAAGAAAGCTTTAGTAATAAGATATGTGTTAGAAGTGGAGGAAATAGGAGAATGGGGCAATTGGGGCCTGAATATGCAGGAGGGTGAAAGGTGTGCACAGGATAGATTTAGTGGAAATGATGCTGTATCCAATTTGTTGTAAATTAGAAGTCCTTTGTCTTGAATGTCAAATATCAGTGCGGTAATACTCAATCACATCCATTGAATCCTTAGTTAAAAGCACAGTATTTTAAGGAATCCAAACCCAGCTTCTATTTTGTCATATGTAGTGTGTGGTGTTCAATTATTTTTACAATGTCATATTTTATATAATTCAAAGATGATTCTTGATTGCACGTTGAGATGAACCTAGAGCAGATCACTTTATTGTAAAAGACAAGTTCTTTGTCTTGAGAATCTAAAATCAGTATATTTTGATACTCCAGTCACATCCAGTGCATCCATTTCCATTTGGATGTGAGAAATTTGTACAGTACACTTTTAGTCTAGCACTGCATAGGTCGTAAGCTTTACTTTCACCCAGTTAATGTCACCTGCAACATACGGGAAATATGCAAATAGTATTTTTTCTTCTTTATCCCCATGGAATGTGACATCTGTTCTTTGTGTTATAGTCTTGTTTTGTTTCCATTCATTTCTTGTCATTGAATTTTTTTTTTTTTTTTTTTTTTTTGCCGCTGTCTCCCGCATTTGCGAGGTAGCGCAAGGAAACAGACGAAAGAAATGGCCCAACCCACCCCCATACACATGTATATACATACGTCCACACACGCAAATATACATACCTACACAGCTTTCCATGGTTTACCCCAGTCGCTTCACATGCCTTGATTCACTCCACTGACAGCACGTCAACCCCGGTATACCACATCGCTCCAATTCACTCTATTCCTTGCCCTCCTTTCACCCTCCTGCATGTTCAGGCCCCGATCACACAAAATCTTTTTCACTCCATCTTTCCACCTCCAATTTGGTCTCCCTCTTCTCCTCGTTCCCTCCACCTCCGGCACATATGTTCTCTTGGTCAATCTTTCCTCACTCATTCTCTCCATGTGCCCGAACCATTTCAAAACACCCTCTTCTGCTCTCTCAACCATGCTCTTTTTATTTCCACACATCTCTCTTACCCTTACGTTACTTACTTGATCAAACCACCTCACACCACACAATGTCCTCAAACATCTCATTTCCAGCACATCCATCCTCCTGCGCACAACTCTATCCATAGCCCACGCCTCGCAACCATACAACATTGTTGGAACCACTATTCCTTCAAACATACCCATTTTTGCTTTCCGAGATAATGTTCTCGACTTCCACACATTCTTCAAGGCTCCCAGAATTTTCGCCCCCTCCCCCACCCTATGATCCACTTCCGCTTCCATGGTTCCATCCGCTGCCAGATCCACTCCCAGATATCTAAAACACTTCACTTCCTCCAGTTTTTCTCCATTCAAACTCACCTCCCAATTGACTTGACCCTCAACCCTACTGTACCTAATAACCTTGCTCTTATTCACATTTACTCTTAACTTTCTTCTTTCACACACTTTACCAAACTCAGTCACCAGCTTCTGCAGTTTCTCACATGAATCAGCCACCAGCGCTGTATCATCAGCGAACAACAACTGACTCACTTCCCAAGCTCTCTCATCCCCAACAGACTTCATACTTGCCCCTCTTTCCAAAACTCTTGCATTCACCTCCCTAACAACCCCATCCATAAACAAATTAAACAACCATGGAGACATCACACACCCCTGCCGCAAACCTACATTCACTGAGAACCAGTCACTTTCCTCTCTTCCTACACGTACACATGCCTTACATCCTCGATAAAAACTTTTCACTGCTTCTAACAATTTGCCTCCCACACCATATATTCTTAATACCTTCCACAGAGCATCTCTATCAACTCTATCATATGCCTTCTCCAGATCCATAAATGCTACATACAAATCCATTTGCTTTTCTAAGCATTTCTCACATACATTCTTCAAAGCAAACACCTGATCCACACATCCTCTACCACTTCTGAAACCACACTGCTCTTCCCCAATCTGATGCTCAGTACATGCCTTCACCCTCTCAATCAATATCCTCCCATATAATTTACCAGGAATACTCAACAAACTTATACCTCTGTAATTTGAGCACTCTTATCCCCTTTGCCTTTGTACAATGGCACTATGCACACATTCCGCCAATCCTCAGGCACCTCACCATGAGTCATACATACATTAAATAACCTTACCAACCAGTCAACAATACAGTCACCCCCTTTTTTTAATAAATTCCACTGCAATACCATCCAAACCTGCTGCCTTGCCGGCTTTCATCTTCCGCAAAGCTTTTACTACCTCTTCTCTGTTTACCAAGTCATTTTCCCTAACCCTCTCACTTTGCACACCACCTCGACCAAAACACCCTATATCTGCCACTCTATCATCAAACACATTCAACAAACCTTCAAAATACTCACTCCATCTCCTTCTCACATCACCACTACTTGTTATCACCTCCCCATTTGCGCCCTTCACTGAAGTTCCCATTTGCTCCCTTGTCTTACGCACTTTATTTACCTCCTTCCAGAACATCTTTTTATTCTCCCTAAAATTTACTGATAGTCTCTCACCCCAACTCTCATTTGCCCTTTTTTTCACCTCTTGCACCTTTCTCTTGACCTCCTGTCTCTTTCTTTTATACATCTCCCACTCAATTTCATTTTTTCCCTGCAAAAATCGTCCAAATGCCTCTCTCTTCTCATTCACTAATACTCTTACTTCTTCATCCCACCACTCACTACCCTTTCTAATCAACCCACCTCCCACTCTTCTCATGCCACAAGCATCTTTTGCGCAATCCATCACTGATTCCCTAAATACATCCCATTCCTCCCCCACTCCCCTTACTTCCATTGTTCTCACCTTTTTCCATTCTGTACTCAGTCTCTCATGGTACTTCCTCACACAAGTCTCCTTCCCAAGCTCACTTACTCTCACCACCCTCTTCACCCCAACATTCACTCTTCTTTTCTGAAAATCCATACAAATCTTCACCTTAGCCTCCACAAGATAATGATCAGACATCCCTCCAGTTGCACCTGTCAGCACATTAACATCCAAAAGTCTCTCTTTCGCGCGCCTGTCAATTAACACGTAATCCAATAACGCTCATTGAAATATATGAGAATATTTCTTTCTTTCTTTTAAACTATTCGCCATTTCCGGCGTTAGTGAGGTAGCGTTAAGAACAGAGGACTGGGCCTTTTTTGGAATATCCTCACCTGGCCCCCCTCTGTTCCTTCTTTTGGAAAATTAAAAAAAAAAAAACGAGAGGGGAGGATTTCCAGCCCCCCCCGCTCCCTCCCCTTTTAGTCGCCTTCTACGACACGCAGGGAATACATGGGAAGTACTCTTAATCCCCTATCCCCAGGGATATATGAGAATATATGGTGCTGAAATTGGATAGAAAATAATTTTTGTATTTGGGATCCTGTTTTATATTTCAGAGGTAAAATCCTACAAGTTTTACATGAACCTTTTATTTACATTATGCCAGAATTTTCATAAAGTCTGTCTATTCTTACAGATGATGATGAATAAATGTTCCCGCCACCGCAGCAAGCACAACCCAGTGACAAACACTCCTAAAGACTTTTGGAATCCTGATTGGACTGATGATGACTAGTAACAGGTAGCAGATCCTTATAATAGTATAGTAGGACAAATGTTATCATGTACATATTTTCTAGATCAGTAGTCATCGTCTCCATTTGATATGTTGAAGTCTGTAGCGCAGAGTGGTTAGATTAGTTTCTACAGTACTTGGAATACGAAGCCTTCACCCAGTGTCTTTCATGAGCTTAGGTGTGCTCATGTTAACCTGGATCTTTCGTTGGTAGACTGTATTGTATTAAAGATTATTTAGCAAGTTTACTTAATGGTCCTTGATCACTCTGCTTACACCATATGTTTCAGTTGTCTGTCAACTGAGCCTATAGCAGAGCATTTCCCAATGATTGTAGAATGCCCTAGAATTTTGTAATACACATTTATTGATTAAAGTTGCGTTTTGTTTTTGGGTCCTTCTTTTGAATCAATGGATTAAAAGATTTAGATTATAATTTTTTTTGATTTTATGAAAAGCATATACTAGGTGACTGATGACTGTGATAGAGGTTGAGGTGATGCAGAATCACTTTCCCCCAAGCTTCTTGATAAGAATTACTTCTTAATCTGGTTATGAAGTTCATTGTGCATGCACACTGATTCTTTAATCTTGCTGTGTGGTGATAAACTGCATCAAAGTATAAAGGTTTTCCCCCGCTTTTCAACAAGTTTCCTCTAATTTGACTGTTAAACAATTTGTTTTTTCACATCAAAAATTCAGTATCATTTGGTGCTGCTCAGTTAGACTATTTGGCTTGAACAAATTTGTCATTTTGTTGTTAGGAGACTCTGCAGAAATTGTTTGAGTAGAAATAGCTTTACTGTTTCTACAATCTGAATAGTAGTTGGCAGGATCACATCCTCTCACATTAGAATTTAAGATTGGGCAGATTACATTCATTCTGTATGGCTGGCAGGTATGCAACCCATTCTGTAGTTTCCCATACAGTCACAAAGTCCTTTTCACTTACAAGGCTCATTCGTGTGAAGAAAGTAGCGAGTAATAAGATTTGATAATCTCTGTGACTTGTTTCCCAACATTATGTATGTACAGTAGTACTGGCAGGATTAAAGAATCAATTGCCCAAGCAACTTCACAACTAGACTGAGTAGTAATTTTCATCAAGAAGCTAGCGGAAGTGATTCTGCTGATAATCTGACCATGTGCTATCTTCCTGACCTAAATGCATTACCATGTGCTATCTTCCTGATCTAAACGCATTACCTTAACCTTTATGACAATCGTCAGTCATCCAGTGTACAAAAACCAGCTTTTTCATATTTAGGCAGGCAGTGATCTGGAAATTCCATCCAGGAGTATGAAAATGTACAAATGATGTTCTTTGTATTAGCTTTCAAGAGTAACAGAGAGAAGGTAGTAGTTGGCAGGCAGCCAGTGATCAGGGATTTATATTACTAGTATTACCTGCCTGGGTAGTGGGAGTGTTAGTGACAGCTGAATAGTGAGCCAGCACTTAAGTGGTTGTCAAGTTACACTCCTGTAACCCAGGTAACTGTCTTTTCTTCCTTCCTCAATCACATTTGGACCACATGCATTGTGCCCACAAACATAAGTTCTCCCCTTGTCATTACATAACACTTAACTCACACAGCTCATTCTTTGTAACTAGACTTTCTTGTGGTAAGCACTCTGCGATAGCCCTGCCTTTTGGCAAAATGCTAGGACCAGTAGATAGAAGTAGTAGCTAGGAACATTTAGGCAGAAGCATTAAGAAGAAACGTAAGGTAGATACTGTAAGTAGGAACATTATATAGTAGTAGTCAGTAGGAACATAGAAAAGAGCTTCTGCAATCACTGTACTAGAGTTGCCCTCTGCCAGTGGCCTTTTAAGGGTAAGGCACTAAAGGCTGTAGGGGCACTGGAGTTTCACGAGTTTTAACGAGTTTACTGCCGCGGCCAAAAGTAACAGTCATAATTATTGTCGTGCTGGTTTGTACCCTGCTGAGAGAGCTTGGGAGTGAGTGTGAATGATGCATGTGATAGATACTGATAATAGAGGAAGATAATATGTTTCACATGCCTTGATTCAATCCACTGACATCACGTCAACCCCGGTATACCACATCGCTCCAATTCACTCTATTCCTTGCCCTCCTTTCACCCTCCTGCATGTTCAGGCCCCGATCACACAAAATCTTTTTCACTCCATCTTTCCACCTCCAATTTGGTCTCCCTCTTCTCCTCGTTCCCTCCACCTCCGACACATAAATCCTCTTGGTCAATCTTTCCTCACTCATTCTCTCCATGTGCCCAAACCACTTCAAAACACCCTCTTCTGCTCTCTCAACCACGCTCTTTTTATTTCCACACATCTCTCTTACCCTTACGTTACTCACTCGATCAAACCACCTCACACCACACATTGTCCTCAAACATCTCATTTCCAGCACATCCATCCTCCTGCGCACAACTCTATCCATAGCCCACGCCTCGCAACCATACAACATTGTTGGAACCACTATTCCTTCAAACATACCCATTTTTGCTTTCCGAGATAATGTTCTCGACTTTCACTTAATTTTTTTTTTATTGTACTATGGCTTCATACACAGGCATAGTTTTGATGGTAAAGAACAAGAATGGACTTGGAATTATTAATCCTTTCCAATTGAAATTCATTGTGAGGGTGATTGGCTGGCAGGCATATTGAGGAAATTGAAGGGTTTGTCTGTATTCTGAAAGCTCTGTTGTTGTTTCACATTTCCTCCTATTTCATACACAGGCACAGTACTGTTGGTGAGGAATATGGCTATATGTAAAATTATTGTACCTTTCATGCTGCATATAAATATGAGGAGACTGAGTGACTAGTATGTAGAGGGACACTGGATTTATTTATTCCTAGGTTTTCCCAATCTCCTGTAACCAAGTCCTCCGTTATCCAAAGATACAAGGAGAAACGGGTGCAGTTGATACACAATCTCTTCTATAAGCTCATGTTTGCAAATGCTTACTCCTTTTCCAGACAGTTCCTCAATAAATTCACTGGGTCACACATTTCATCACATTTTCTGTGTTATTTTCTTCAGTTGATGCAAATCACATTTTCTTCCTAAGTAATTGGGTTATCCGACAAACATACTTATTTTCTGTGGATGGCTGTGCACTTCTTATGGTGGTTATAGTCTTACTTAGGATAGCAGTTTTTCCAGGTATTTTTTAGCTACAGAAGGGACTTTTGTAGGCCACTGATGGTACAATAAGTCAGATAGATACCGAAATGAGTGGGAAAAGTTTGAACATCACTAGCTTTTGTACATCATCAGAAAATAGTATGCAGTACTGGGTCATGGAAAGGATCTTTTTTGTATGTATAGATGTGTGCATGTGTTAGAAGTGCTTTATATATCCTTTGAGCACTTTAATCAGGAGTGCAACACTCTTGTAAAGTGAGAGACTTGTATATTTGTAAAACCAAGTTGACAAAACACTGAATGGACCATTGTGCTGTAAAGTAGGAAGGAGCATACTTGAAGATATAAATAAACATATTTTGATTATGACATATACTGTTATTGGGGAGAAAGACTGGAAGAAGTGACTGAATTATCGTGGGTAAGTTTGGTGACATGGAAGGAGATAAGGGGTAGAAAAGCCATCGACTCCCTTAACAGAGATGCAAGTATGAAAGTGAAGAAGGGGTCAAGGGACAGCATAGTCCTCCCAATTCTCACCTAAGCAGCCTAAACATCGACATGGAGTGAGTCAGAGAGGTCAAAAATCTAGGCTGTGGATATGAGTTATATGAGAGGAATGTTTAGTATGATTTGAAATAAAGAAAAATCATGAGATGTATGAGAGATTTGGTATGGCAAGGAATGCATTGAGAATGATTTGTGGAGTGGTAGAGTGAAATGTTATACTTTAAGATGGCTTGGGAATGTGGGCAGAATGCAAGATGGGGAGTTTACAAGGAAAATGTATGCTAGCATAATTAAAGGGGTTCGTTTGAGAGGAAGACCACCAGTGACATGAGAAAATAGTGGAAGACTCCTAGAAGGAGAGAAATGGTGGAAGAATGCTTGGAATGATGTATGCGTGATAGGCATGTAAAGCCAGGGATAGATAGAGGCTCTTTTGCCATGGTCATTCCCCTGGTGTGAGTTCTCTGAGGGAAGGGAACAGGCATCAGATACATAGATAGAGTCTTTGGAAATATTCTAGGACATTGCATTTCCTCTGTAACAGTGTCTTCCATTACCCTTGGATTTGAGAGAAAATTAGGCACATTACACAATTTATTCCACAAGGGCAAGATCACTGGGAATGCCAGCATCTCCTTTACATATTCCATTACTTAAGTTTCTCTGAGTCACCTATATCTTGACATTTCTCATGCTATTCTACTTGCTTTTCCTTTGCAACTGTTAACTGTTCTTTCGAATATCTGAAGTCATCGTCAAACATCCAGTGTATTTTCTATAGGATAACAGGATTATCTATGGTTGCTGGGAGTACTGAGGACAGCCAAATTTTTTCCCCTTTTTAGCATTGAAAGGTCAGCTGGATTATTGAATGGGATGGAAAAGGTATATCTTATGATGACCACACTCATTTCAAATTAGGACAAGGAAAATAAGTACATTTGAAAATAGAGGCAAGAACAAAGGAGGTAAGGGGAGTGGGGGAGGAGTGGGATATATTTAGGGAAGCAGTGATGGCTTGCGCAAAAGATGCTTGTGACATGAGAAGCGTGGGAGGTGGGCAGATTAGAAAGGGTAGTGACAAAAGATGCTTGTGGCATGGGAGATGGGCAGATTAGAAAGGGTAGTGGCAAAAGATGCTTGTGGCATGAGAAGCGTGGGAGGTGGGCAGATTAGAAAGGGTAGTGAGTGGTGGGATGAAGAAGTAAGATTATTAGTGAAAGAGATGAGAGAGGCATTTGGATGTTTTTTGTAGGGAAATAATGCAAATGACTGGGAGATGTATAAAAGAAAGAGGCAGAAGGTCAAGAGAAAGGTGCAAGAGGTGAAAAAGAGGGCAGTTGAGAGTTGGGGTGAGAGAGTATCATTGAATTTTAAGGAGAATAAAAAGATGTTTTGGAAGGAGGTAGATAAAGTGTGAATTTTAAAGAGAATAAAAAGATGTTTTGGAAGGAGGTAGATAAAGTGCGTAAGACAAGGAAACAAATGGGAACTTCAGTGAAGGGGGCTAATGGGGAGGTGATAAGTAGTGGTGATGTTAGGAGATGGAGTGAGTATTTTGAAGGTTTGTTGAATGTGTTTGATGATATAGTGGCAGATGTAGGGTGTTTTGGTCGAGGTGGTGTGCAAAGTGAGAGGGTTAGGGAGAATGATTTGGTAACCAGAGAAGAGGTAGTAAAAGCTTTGCGGAAGATGAAAGCCAGCAAGGCGGCGGGTTTGGATGGTATTGCAGTGGATTTTATTAAGAAATGGGGTGACTGCATTGTTGACTGGTTGGTAAGGTTATTTAATGTATGTATGACTCATGGTGAGTATTGTTGAGTATGCCTGGTAAATTATATGGGAGGGTATTAATTGAGAGGGTAAAGGCATGTACAGAGCATCAGATTGGGGAAGAGCAGTGTGGTTTCAGAAGTGGTAGAGGATGTGTGGATCAGTGTTTGCTTTGAAGAATGTATGTGAGAAATACTTAGAAAAGCAAATGGATTTGTATGTAGCATTTATGGATCTGGAGAAGGCATATGATAGTTGATAGAGATGCTCTGTGGAAGGTATTAAGAATATATGGTGTGGGAGGCAAGTTGTTAGAAGCAGTGAAAAGTTTTTATCGAGGATGTAAGGCATGTGTACGAGTAGGAAGAGAGGAAAGTGATTGGCTCTCAGGTGGGGTGTGTGATGTCTCCATGGTTGTTTAATTTCTTTATGGATGGGGTTGTTAGGGAGGTGAATGCAAGAGTTTTGGAAAGAGGGGCAAGTATGCAGTCTGTTGTGGATGAGAGAGAGCTTGGGAAGTGTCAGTTGTTGGTTGCTGATGATACAGCGCTGGTGGCTGATTCCTGTGAGAAACTGCAGAAGCTGGTGACTGAGTTTGGTAAAGTGTGTGAAAGAAGAAAGCCGAGAGTAAACGTGAATAAGAGGAAGGTTATTAGCTACAGTAGGGTTGAGGGACAAGCCAATTGGGAGGTAAGTTTGAATGGAGAAAAACTGGAGGAAGTGAAGTGTTTTAGATATCTGGAAATGGATTTGGCAGCGGATGAAACCATGCAAGCGGAAGTGAATCATAGGGTAGGGGAGGAGGCGAAAGTTCTGCGCGCATTGAAGAATGTGTGGAAGTCGAGAACATTACCTCGGAAAGCAGAAATGGGTATGTTTGAAGGAATAGTGGTTCCAACAATGTTATATGGTTGCGAGGCATAGGCTATAAATAGAGTTGTGCACAGGAGGATGGATGTGCTGGAAATGAGATGTTTGAGGACAATATGTGGTGTGAGGTGGTTTGATCGAGTAAGTAATAATAGGGTAAGAGAGGTGTGTGGTAATAAAAAGAGTGTGGTTGAGAGAGGAGAAGAGGGTGTTTTGAAATGGTTTGGTCACATGGAGAGAATGAGTGAGGAAAGATTGACCAAGAGGATATATGCATCAGAGGTGGAGGGAGCGAGAAGTGGGAGACCAAATTGGAGGTGGAAAGATGGAGTGAAAAAGATTTTGAGCGATCGGGGCCTGCAAGGCGTGCAAGGAATAGAGTGAATTGGAACGATGTGGTATACCAGGGTCGACATGCTGTCAATGGATTAAACCAGGGCATGTGAAGCGTCTGGGGTAAACCATGGAAAGTTCTGTGGGGCCTGGATGTGGAAAGGGAGTTGTGGTTTCGGTGCACTTTTACATGACAGCTAGAGATTGAATGTGAACGAATGTGGCCTTTGTTGTCTTTTCCTAATGCTACCTCACGCACGAGGGGGGAGGGGGTTGTTATTTCATGTGTGGCAGTGGGAATGAATAAAGGGAGACAGTATGAATTATGTACATGTGTATATATGTATATGTCTGTGTGTGTGTGTATATATATGTATATGTTGAGTTGTACAGATATGTACATTTGCGTGTGTGGACGTGTATGTATATACATGTGTATGTGGGTGGGTTGGGCCATTCTTTCGTCTATTTCCTTGCGCTACCTCACTAACGCGGGAGACAGCGACAAAGCAAAATAAATAAATAAATCGAAAATTGAAAATACCAGTTAATGAACTTGTTTGGCGGGTTTTCAAAGGGCATTAGGAAATGGGACTAAAGCATGAATGTGGCCAGAGAAAGGAATGTTTTAAAAGTATTGTACTCTTTAGATAGTATTTGGTTAGAAGCCACTGACAAGGTTGTTATATTACCTGTGCTACCCACCTGGGTACTGGGAGGGTTAGTGACAGCTGTGTACCAAGCCAGCACTTCCTGTGATCCAGGTAGCTGTTTTTCCTTTCTGCTTCACCCAGACATGGACTGCTTACAATCTTTCTTTGTCATATTTAACATTTGACAACAGTCTTTCCTTACTTGATTTTCTGGCAGTGAACGCCATGTGCTAGCCCAGCCTTTTGGTAAAATGTATGAGCATAGACAGAAGTATGTAGGAACATTCAGTAGGAGTATAAGTTAGAAGCAGTTGCATTAGGTGGAAGCATGATGTAGAAATATTACTTAGTAGAAGTCAGTAGAAACTTTATTTAGAACTCGAAACACTGTGCCAGAATTGTCCTCTGCCGGTGGCCTGTTAACGATGAGGCACTGGAGTTCACCTCACCAGTTACGGCAACTCATTTGCCTTAACTGGCATCAGAAGTACATATGTAGATATTCACTCTGATAGAGGAAGACCAAGACACAAATATTTTTAATTTTTAATTACATTTCATACAAAAAATCTATGAATAATACAATATTTACAGCCAAGATCATTCTAGGCCAGTGTTTCTGCTGGTTCAACTCCAAGTGCTCAAATTATATGAGCACTGTTAGTAGCAGAAATAAAAAGAATGGAAATTTTATGTACAAAAGGTCAACATACAAAAGTATAAAAAAGCTAACTTTGCATTTCTTACACTTAGGAAGATGATTTCAGGTTAATAGCATCTCTAGTGATTACTTCTACTCAGGTTACACATTTTTTTATTCAACATTTATATTCTAATGGAGATCCAATTTCATCTAATTCTTATAATTTACATCTTGCACATATAAGAATTACAGTGAAAACAATGAACGACTAGTAGTTTATGAAAAGGAATGAGTCCGTGCAATTAATAGTCTCGCACAAATTTTCAATTTAAAGTTTGTGAAAATAATTACAAATAATACCATTGGCAATATATGAGCAAAGAAATGATGAATGTGATTTGACCTGGGAAAAGATGCCCAAGCCAATACCAAAATTTGTCCAGACGTAGGAAATGAAAATGTTTTTATAAAGTACAAACAATGGCCCAACTTTTGACCTTGCCACTAAAGAAAACAGAGGAATGAAGAGTGATTAATACCAAGATTCCTTCACTAAATATACATAATAGTGAGAGCTGATACCAACTACTGCTGTCCCTGAATAGCAGTTGTAAAAGAAGTAATCTAACTAGTCTCCCTCTTTTTATTCCCCTATGGGGAGGACTCTCACTGGCAAACATGGAGCAGAGTTTCTGTGGCCAAGGCTATTGATACAAAAAAAAATTAAATAGTACCGTAAAATTCTGTGATCGGAACTGGCAGGATCTTAAAGTAAATGAAGTAATGGGGTTTAAAATTAACTTTATAAAAAAAATTGCGTCCTCAAAAACGTATATAAAATTAATGACCTGTCAGCTAATCATTGAAATGAAAATAAAAAATCTGTATGTATGATGGCCACAAAACACCTGTACTCCTGCTATCATACTATTACACTCTCTCAGGTACATGAGTTTGCCCGGTCTCAGTTTAAGGATTATCACAGGACTCAGACAATGTTTCAGTTGTATGGGTACAAAACAGTGTTGCAGACCCAATACATTACCTTCATCAGCTGAGGCTTGCCATAATGTTTTTGCACCTTTTTTTTTTATGCCTCACAGAAGGGCACATAGTCTCCTTCTACTTACAACCTATGGTTATTGGTTATCACAATTTATATACAGTCATTTCAGATGAAGGTACAGATATGGAATACTAGGTCACAATTTGCACTATGGGGAAGAAATTAATGAATGTAGAGTATTTTAATACTTTTTTTTTTTGTAAAATCATTGATAGAATGTGAACTAACAGAGCACCACCCAGGAAAGAGAATCCCAAAATGACATGAAAATTTTAAATTCATGGACATTGAACATGAAAAATAGTTCGAGAGAATGCTGCCTAAGTATTTATTTAAATAGTTAAAACAAATATTACTTTTTGTCCTTATAATAAGGATATAAAATAAAAAGTGGAAGATTTTCATGCATCATGGCATCATCTCTTCCAGACACTCTCCTCATTTCACCACCTCAGCATTTATTCATCACATGTTATCCAATATATTGGACTAAAAATGAAGCATTCTAATAATGCCTCCACTCACTTATACTCCCTTTATCTTTGATACCCAAGTATACTATTATAAACCATAGTTTAAATTCACTAATGGGGGGAGCAATGTTACAATTTTAAAAGGAAAATTAAAATTTATTTTTTCTTTAGATGCTGTACATATGAAAAAAGATGCCACCTGAAAGGAATAACGGAAATAATGAGCTAGACTATGACAGCTTCCCGTTGGTGAGAACAAGTCTGTTGAGGGTATGCTGATGAGGAGATGAGATCGATGGTGTGTACACGTAATTGGCACGCACAGTGGCAGACCTGAGTGGAGTTACACCTGGCAGCTTGCGCACAACCAGGCCTCGTGGTGAGGAGCTTGCATGAATAGGCGTTTCACCCTCTATCTTGATTTCATTACCAAGATCATCAACCAGAGCACCATTTGACTGCCAAGGTAAATTGTTTGATTTTTAATTCTAAAACACAAGACTCCTGAGAACTCTATTATTATTATTCTGACAAATAGCAAGATAATGAGATGAGCATTTGGTAAAAAATAATAGCAATGTCATAAATATACTCATTTTTTGTAGCAAGTTTTTACACATGTAAGAGGTCTGTTAGTTTGTCAGCACATATTACCTGGAGACTAATTTCTGTCATGGTGGAATCAGGAAGAATGAACTCTGGCTCCTCTGAAGAGGTGACAGAATTACGTTTTAGTGACTGTGTAGTAAGAGTTGGCCGACCATGTGAGTGGGTGGAGGCAGACTGGGCAATACTTGTAGGATGAGAGGTGCGACCATTTTGCACTGGCTGGCGAATGTGTTGCTGTTGATTACTGACAACTGTTTGAGCTCCTCTCTGGTTGGAAGTGACAATGGTTGGTGAAGTATGAGGATTCAGTATCTGAGGAACATTATAATTATTATTGTCATTATTATTACTATCATTATTATTATTATACCCATTTTTGCAACAATGTTATATGGTTGTGAGGCATGGGCTATAGATAGAGTTGTACAGAGGAGGGTGGATGTTAGAAATGAAATGTTTGAGGACAATATGTGGTGTGAGGTGGTTTGATTAAGTAATGAAAGGGTAACAGAGATGTGTGGTAATAAAAAGAGTGTGGTTGAGAGAGCAGAAGAGGGTGTATTGAAATGTTTTAGTCACGTGAAGAGAATGAGTGAGGAAAGATTGACAAAAAGGATACATGTGTCAGAGGTGAAGAGAACAAGGATAAGCGGGAAACCAATTTGGTGGTGGAAGGATGCAGTGAAAAAGATTTTGAGTGATCGAGTCCTGAAAATACAGAAGAGGCTTGCAAGGAATAGAGTGAAAAGGAATGATGATGTATACCAGGGTCAACGTGCTGTCAGTGGACTGAACCAGGGCATGTGAAACGTCTGGGGTAAAACATAGAAAGGTTTGTGTGGCCTGGATGTGGATAGAGTTGTGGTTTTGGTGCATTACTCATGACAGCTAGAAACTGAGTATGGACAAATGTGGCCTTTTCTGTCTTTTTCTGGTGGTGATGCTGTTTCCTGTGGGGTGGGGTTGGCACCGGGAATAGATGAAGGCAAGCGAGTATGAATATGTACAAGTGTATATGTACACATGTACAAACTCATCCTTGATGCCTTCATCCCTTCCTGTCGCCAACCTGCCATACATTAAACAACACATCCCCTTCCCCCTTGCATGCGCGAGGTAGAGCCAGGAAAAGACAACAAAGGCCACATTTGTTTACACTCAGTCTCTAGCTGTTATGTGTAAAGCACCAAAACCACAGCTCCCTATCCATATCCAGGCCCCACAAAACTTTCCATGGTTTTCCCCAGACGCTTCACATGCCCTGATTCAATCCAGTGACAGCACGTCAACTCTGGTATACATCATCATTACAATTCACTCTATTCCCTGTGCGTCTTTCACCCACCTGTATGTTCAGGCCCTAACTGCTCAAGTATTAATCACTCCATCCTTCCACCTCCAATTTGGTCTCTCACTTCTTGTTCCCTCCACCTCTTGACTCATATGTCCTCTTTGTCAATCTTTCCTCACTCACTCTCTCCATGTGACCAAACCATTTCAATACACCCTCTTCTCTCTCAACCCCACACTCTTTTTATTACCACACATCTCTCTTACCCTTTCATTACTTACTCGATCAAACCACCTCACACCACATATTGTCCTCAAACATTTCATTTCCTACATATATAGCCCATGCATTGCAACCATATAACGTTGTTGGAACCCCCATTCCTTCAAACATATCCATTTTTGCTCTCCAAGATAACATTCTCGCCTTCCACATTCTTCAATGCTCCCAGTACCTTCGCCCTGTCCCCCACCCTGTAACTCGCTTCCGCTTCCATGGTTCCATCCACTGCTAAGTCCACTCCCAGATATCTAAAACACTTCACTTCCTCCATTTTTTCTCCATTCAAACTTACCTCCCATTTAACTTGTCCCTCAACCCTACAGAACCCAATAACCTTGCTCTTATTCACATTTACTCTTGGCTTTCTTCTTTCACACACTTTACCAAACTCAGTCACCAGCTTCTGCAGTTTTTTCACCTGAATCAGCCACCAGTGCTGTATCATCAGTGAACAACAACTGACTCACTTCCCAAGCCCTCTCATCCACAACAGACTGCATACTTGCCCCTCTCCAAAACTCTTGCATTCACCTCCCTAACAACCCCATCAGTAAACATATTAAACAATCATGGAGACGTCACACATTCCTGCCGCAAACTGACATTCACTTGGAACCAATCACTTTCCTATCTTCCTACTCGTACACAGGCCTTACATCCTTGATAAAAACTTTTCACTGCTTCTAGCAACTTACCTCCCACACCATATACTCTTAATAGCTTCCACAAAGTATCTCTTACCACCCTATCATATGCCTTCTCCAGATCCATAAATGCTGCATACAAATAATCTGTTTTTCTAAGTATTTCTCACATACATTCTTCAAAGCAAACACCTGATCCACACATCCTCTACCACTTCTGAAACCACACTGTTCTTCCCCAATCTGCCCTGTACATACCTTTACCCTCTCAATCAAGACCCTTCCTTAAAATTTCCCAGGAATACTCAACAAACTTATACCTCAGTATTTTGAATACTCGCCTTTTTCCCTTTGCCTTTGTACAATGGCACTATGCATGCATTCCGCCAATCCTCAGGCACTTCACCATGAACCATACATACATTGAATATCCTCACCAACCAGGCAACAACACAGTCACCCCCTTTTTTAATGAATTCCACTGCAGTACCATCCAGTCCCACTGCCCCCAGCTTTCATCTTCCACAATGCCCTCACTATCTCTTCTTTGTTCACCAAACCTTTCTCCATGACCCTCTCACTTCTCACACCACCTCAACCAAAACACCCTATATCTGCCACTCTATCATCAGACACATTAAAAAAAAAAAGCCTTCAAAATACTCGCTCCATCTCCTCACTTTACCACCACTTGTTACCACCTCCCCATCAGCCCTCTTCACCAATGTTTCCATTTGTTCTCTTGTCTTACGCACTTTATTTACCTCCTTCCAAAACATATTTTTATTCTCCCTAAGTTATAATGATACACTCTCACCCCAACTCTCATTTGCCCTCTTTTTCACCTCTTGCACCTTTCTCTTGACCTCCTGCCTCTTTCTTTTATACATCTCCAGTAATTTGCATTATTTCCCTGCAAAAATTGTCCAAACGCATCTCTCTTCTCTTTTACTAACAATCTTACTTCTTCATCCCACCACTCACTACCCTTTCTAATCTGCCCACCTCCCACCTTTTTTATGCCGCAAGCATCTCTTGCGCAAGCCATCACTGCTTCCCTAAATACATCCCATTCTTCGCCAACTCCCCTTATGCCATTTGCTCTCACCTTCTGCCATTCTGCACTCAATCTCTCCTGGTACTTCTTAACACAAGTCTCCTCTCCAAGCTCACTTATTCTCACCACTCTCCTCACCTCACCATTCTCTCTTCTTTTCTAAAAACCTCTACAAATCTTCACCTTCGCCTCTGCAAGATAATGATCAGACATCCCTTCTGTTGCCCCTTTCAGCACTTAACTTGCAAAAGTCTCTTTTATGCGCCTATCAATTAACATGTAATCCAACAACACTCTCTGGCCATCCTCCTACTTACATACGTATACTTATGTATATCTCTCTTTTTAAACCAGGTATTCCCAATCACTAGTCCTTTTTCAGCACACAAATCTACAAGCTCTTCACCATTTTCATTTACATCAGTGAACACCCCATGTACACCAATTATACCCTCAACTGCCACATTACTCACCTTTGCATTCAAATCACCCATCACTACTAGCCTGGTCTCGTGCATGAAAGCTGCTAACACACACAGTCAGCTGCTCCCTAAACACTTGCCTCTCATGCCTAGGTGCATAGGCACCAATAATCACCTATCTCTCTCCATCCACTTCCAGTTTTACCAATATCAGTCTTGAGTTTACTTTCTTACACTCTATCACATATTCCCACAACTCCTGTGTCAGTAGTGCTACTCCTTTCTTTGCTCTTGTCCTTTCACCAATCCCTGACTTTACTCCAAAGACATGCCCAAACAACTCTTCCCCTTTATCCTTGAGCTTTGTTTCACTCAGAGCCAAAATGTCCAGGTTTCTTTCCTCAAACATACTACCTATCTCTCCTTTTTTAATCCTCTCTGTTACATCCACACACATTTAGACACCCCAATCTGAGCTTTCAAGCAGGATGAGCACTCCCCTCTTGACTCCTTCTGTTTCCCCTTTATTAAGTTAAATACAAGGATGGGGAGGTTTTTATCCCCCCATTTCCACCCCCTTTAGTCGCCCTCTACAACATGCGGGGAATACGTGGAAAGTATTCTTTCTCCCCTATCCCCAGGGATAAGTATTATAATAATAGAGGAGAAAGAATACTTCCCATGCATTTCCTGCGTGTTGTAGATGACTAAAGGGGACAGGAGCGAGGGGGTAGAAACCCTCCCCTCCTTGTATTCTAAGTTTCTAAAAGGGGAAACAGGAGTCATGCAGGGAATGCTGATCCACCTCAAAAGCTCAGATTGGGGTCTCTAAATATGTGTGGATGTAACAAAGATGATTAAAAAAGGAGAGCAAGGTAGTATGTTTGAGGAAAGAAACCTGGATATTTTGGCTCTGAGTTAAACAAAGCTCAAGGCTAAAGGGGAAGAGTCGTTTGGGCATGTCTTGGGTATAAAGTCAGGGATTGGTGAGAGGACAAGAGCAAAGGAAGGAGTAGCATTACTGAAGTTGTTGTGGAAGTATGTGATAGAGTGTAAGAAAGTAAACTCTAGACTGATATTGGTAAAACTGAAAGTGGATGGAGAGAGAGAGGTGATTATTGGTGCCTATGTACCTGGGCATGAGAAAAAAGATCATGAGGCTAGTGTTTTGGGAGCAGCTGAGTGTGTGTGTTAGCAGCTTTCACGCACGACACCAGGCTAGTAGTGATGGGAGATTTGAATGCAAAGGTGAGTAATGTGGCAGTTGAGGGTATAATTGGTGAACATGGGGTGTTCACTGTTGTAAATGGAAATGGTGAAGAGCTTGTAGATTTATGTGCTGAAAAAGGACTAGCAATTGGGAATATATGGTTTAAAAAGAGATATACATAAATATTCGTAAGTAAGTAGGAGAGATGGTCAGAGCATTATTGGATTACGTGTTAATGGATAGGCGAGTGAAAGAGAGACTTTTGCATGTTAAGTGCTGAGAGGGGCAACTGGAGGGATGTCTGATCATTATCTTGTAGAAGTGAAGGTGAAGATTTGTAAAAGTTTTTAGAAAAGGAGAGAGAATGTTGGGGTGAAGTGAGTGGTGAGAATAAGTGAGCTTGGAGAAGAGACTTGTGTGAAGAAGTACCAGGAGAGACTGAGTACAGAATGGCAAAAGGTGAGAGCAAATGACATAAGGGGAGTTGGGGAGGAATGGGATGTATTTGGGGAAGCAGTGATGGCTTGAGCAAAAGATGCTTGTGGCATGAAAAAGGTGGGAGGTGAGCAGATTAGAAAGGGTAGCGAGTGGTGGGATTAAGAAGTAAGATTGTCAGTGAAAGAGAAGAGAGATGCGTTTGGACAATTTTTGCAGGGAAATAATGCAAATTACTGGAGATGTATAAAAGAAAGAGGCAGGAGGTCAAGAGAAAGGTGCAAGAGGTGAAAAAGAGGGCAAATGAGAGTTGGGGTGAGAGAGTATCATTATAACTTAGGGAGAATAAAAATATGTTTTGGAAGGAGGTAAATAAAGTGCGTAAGACAAGAGAACAAATGGAAACATTGGTGAAGAGGGCTGATGGGGAGGTGGTAACAAGTGGTGGTAAAGTGAGGAGATGGAGCGAGTATTTTGAAGTTTTTTTTTTTTTAATGTGTCTGATGATAGAGTGGCAGATATAGGATGTTTTGGTTGAGGTGGTGTGAGAAGTGAGAGGGTCATGGAGAAAGGTTTGGTGAACAAAGAAGAGATAGTGAGGGCATTGTGGAAGATGAAAGCTGGGGGCAGTGGGACTGGATGGTACTGCAGTGGAATTCATTAAAAAAGGGGGTGACTGTGTTGTTGCCTGGTTGGTGAGGATATTCAATGTATGTATGGTTCATGGTGAAGTGCCTGAGGATTGGCGGAATGCATGCATAGTGCCATTGTACAAAGGCAAAGGGAAAAAGGCGAGTATTCAAAATACTGAGGTATATGTTTGTTGAGTATTCCTGGGAAATTTTAAGGAAGGGTCTTGATTGAGAGGGTAAAGGTATGTACAGGGCAGATTGGGGAAGAACAGTGTGGTTTCAGAAGTGGTAGAGGATGTGTGGATCAGGTGTTTGCTTTGAAGAATGTATGTGAGAAATACTTAGAAAAACAGATGGATTTGTATGCAGCATTTATGGATCTGGAGAAGACATATGATAGGGTGGTAAGAGATACTTTGTGGAAGCTATTAAGAGTATATGGTGTGGGAGGTAAGTTGCTAGAAGCAGTGAAAAGTTTTTATCAAGGATGTAAGGCCTGTGTACGAGTAGGAAGATAGGAAAGTGATTGGTTCCAAGTGAATGTCAGTTTGTGGCAGGAATGTGTGACGTCTCCATGATTGTTTAATATGTTTACTGATGGGGTTGTTAGGGAGGTGAATGCAAGAGTTTTGGAGAGGGGCAAGTATGCAGTCTGTTGTGGATGAGAGGGCTTGGGAAGTGAGTCAGTTGTTGTTCGCTGATGATACAGCACTGGTGGCTGATTAGGGTGAAAAACCACAGAAGCTGGTGACTGAGTTTGGCAAAGTGTGTGAAAGAAGCAAGCTGGGAGTAAATGTGAATAAGAGCAAGGTTATTAGGTACAGTAGGGTTGTGGGACAAGTTAAAGTTAATTGGGAGGTAAGTTTGAATGGAGAAAAACTGGAGGAAGTGAAGTCTTTCATATATCTGGGAGTGGACTTAGCAATGGATGGAACCATGGAAGCGGAAGTGAGTTACAGGGTGGGGGACAGGGGGAAGGTACTGGGAGCATTGAAGAATGTGGAAGGTGAGAATGTTATCTCGGAGCAAAAATGGATGGATATGTTTTTGAAGGAATGGGGGTTACAATACTGTTATATGGTTGCAGGGCGTGGGCTATATTATAGATAGGGTTGCATGGAGGGTGGATGTATTTAAAATAAAATTTATCAGGACAATAATGTGTGAGGAGGTTTGATTGAGGAGTAATGAAAGGGTAAGAGGTAATGTGGTAATAATAAAAAGAGTGTGTGGTTGAGAGAGAGCAGTAGAGGGTGTATTGAAATGGTTTGGTCACATGGAGAGAATGAGTGAGGAAAGATTGACAAAGAGGACATATAAGTCATAGGTGGAGGGAACAAGTGGGAGACCTAATTGGAGGCGGAAGGATGGAGTGAAAAAGACTTGAGCGATCGAGGCGTAAACATACAGGAGAGTGAAAGGTGTGCAAGGAATAGAGTGAATTGGAACGATGTTGTATACCAGGGTCGACGTGCTGTCAATGGATTGAACGAGGGCACGCGAAGCATGTGGGGTAAACCATGGTAATATTTTGTGGGGCCTGGATGTCAATAGAGCTATGGTTTCGGTGCAGTGCTCATGCCAGCCAGAGAATGAGTGTGGACAAATGAGGCCTTTTCTGTCTGTTTTACTGGTGGTGATGCTGTTTCCTGTGGGGTGGGTTGGCACCAGGAATGGATGAAGGCAAGTATGAATGTGTACACATGTATATATGTATATTGGAAAGGATCACAATTTTGCGCGTGATCAAGATATTCCTTTGAGTCCACGGGGAAAATGAAACACGATAAGTTCCCAAGTGCGCTTATGTGTAATAATAACATCATCAGGGGAGACACAAGAGAGAAATATATGTCAGTTTATAAACATCAAAGAGAGGAAGTTAGGATGCCATTTGGTAAACGTGATTGTCCAAGACATACGACGAGTGTTCATAAACTTATTTTACATTTCATCAACAATGAAGCTATCTAATTTGTATAGACCATCATAAATATTAAGATTATAATTCTTTGTGTATTTAATACTAGAAGATTCAATGATATTTCTTGTGATAATAGAGTTAAGAGTTAATAACCGAGATGGCATTACTCCAGTCAATACAATGATCATAGTTTTTAACGTGATTAAACAAGGCATTTGATTCTTGTCCTGTTCTTATACTATATTTATGTTGCTTAAGTCTAACAGAAAGATCTTTACCAGTCTGACCAACATAAAATTTATCACAATTTCCACATGGCCCTTTATAGATGCATCCAAGATAATTTTTCTGGTGAATTCCTGATGAAGATATTCTTTATAGTATTCTGGTTGCTGAAGGCAACATTTACATTAAAGGATTTAAGCAACATTGGAAGTAAAGTGAAATTATTATTAAAAGGGAGAACTAAAAGATTCTTGGTGTCAGTGGGAGGTTTGGGTTCAACTCTATAAAATGATTTCTTTGCTAACTTAAAGGATTTATCAATGAAAGATGTTGGGTACTTTAACTTAGATCCAATAGAATATATCTTCTCAAACTCATCATCAATAAACTCTGGACTGCAAATACGTAATGCCCTAAGGAACATAGATTGAAATGATGATAATTTAACTTGTCATGTTGAGATGAGTAATAATGGATATATGAGCATACATTGGTGGGTTTTCTGTATATGCTAAACTTAAACTTGTTTCCTTGTCTATGGATCATGCAATCTAAAAATGGTAACATTTCATTATTTTCATTTTCTACAGTAAATTTGATGGAAGGTACTAAATTGTTAAGTAAGGGGAGAAATATTTGTAAATTTTCATTTGTTGGTCAAACACAAAGAACATTATCTACATACCTAAACCAAATTGCATTAGAAGGTAAGATATCCTTTAGTAATTTTGTTTAAAAAAAAATTCCATATAAAGATTACTTAGTAAGGTGAAAGAGGGCTACCCATTGCCATACCAAATGTTTGAGCATAATAATCTCCATTGAATTGAAATACACAGTCCTTTATGCACAATTTTATCAGTTCAATGAAAACAGACTTGGAAACAGGTAAATGAATATCATCTAAGACATCAAATAAATATTCTGAAAGGTCATCAACTGGAGCTTTAGTGAAAAGTGAGGAAACATCAATGCTTACTAGTTTGAAATCAAAATTAACATTGATATTAGAATTTGATACCTTACCCACTAAAGGGCTTAATAAAGAAACTAACTATTCTGACAATTGATATGTGATGGAGCCTACTGAACTCACTATAGGTCTTGCTTGAAAATTCTGTTTGTGTGTTTGTATAAGTCCATTACATATATGGGAATGAAGAGGACAAAGATAACAAACTTTTGATAAGAGAACTGTTACCTTTCAACAACAACTTCATTTCTTTATTGAAATGGGGAATTAACTGCTTCTAAGGGATTTTTTACTAAGTTTAGAATATATTGTGTCATCATTTAAAAGATCATTCATTTTAGATAAATAGTTACTTTTGTCTTAAATCACAACAGTGTTAGCCTTATCTGCTTTAGTACTATGTATATCCTTGTCTTTTTTTAGGGCATTAATAGCTTTTATAAATCTTCTAGGGCAATTAGGTTCCACCGGTTTTGACAAACTGACCTACACTAAACCCTTAGATATTAATTTCATCATTACTTAAATTACTGTATTTCTCTAAATTACAAAAAGACTGACATCAACACAGTTGACTTCTCTGTTAGAGCACACAAAACTTAAACCATAGCCTAATGCAAACAAGGAATCCTTATCTAGTTGTTTATAAACTAATAAATAACTAGATAAGGATTCCTCGTGTGCATTAGGCTATGGTTTAAGTTTTGTGTGCTCTAACAGAGAAGTCAACTGTGTTGATGTCAAAGTCTTTTTGTAATTTAGAGAAATACAGTAATTGAAGTATTGATGAAATTAATATCTAAGGGTTTAGTGTAAGCCAGTTTGTCAAAACCAGTGGAACCTAATTGCCCTAGAAGATTTATAAGAGCTATTAATACCCTAAAAAAAGACAAGGATATACATAGTGCTAAAGCAGATAAGGCTAACACTATTGTGATTAAAGACAAAAGTAACTATTTATCTAAAATGAATGATCTTTTAAATGATGACACAATATATTCTAAACTTAGTAAAAATCCCTTAGAAGCAGTTAATTCCCAATTTCAATAAAGAAATGAAGTTGTTGTTGAAAGGTAACAGTTCTCTCATCAAAAGTTTGTTATCTTTGTCCTCTTCATTCCCATATATGTAATGGACTTATCCAAACACACAAACAGAATTTTCAAGCAAGACCTATAGTGAGTTCAGTAGGCTCCATCACATATCAATTGTCAAAATGGTTAGTTTCTTTATTAAGCCCTTTAAAGGGTAAGGTATCAAATATCATGAACAATGTAGATTTAGTTAACAAGCTAAACAATATCAATGTTAATTTTGATTTCAAACTAGTGAGCTTTGATGTTTCCTCACTTTTCACTAAAGTTACAATTGATGACCTTTTAGAATATTTATTTGATGTCTTAGATGATATTCATTTACCTGTTTCAAAGTCTGTTTTCATTGAACTGATAAAATTGTGCATAAAGGACTGTGTATTTCAATTCAATGGAGATTATTATGCTCAAACATTTGGTATGGCAATGGGTAGCCCTCTTTCACCTTACTAAGTAATCTTTATATGGAATTTTTTTTTAAACAAAATTACTAAAGGATATCTTACCTTCTAATGCAATTTGGTTTAGGTATGTAGATAATGTTCTTTGTGTTTGACCAACAAATGAAAATTTACAAATATTTCTCCCCTTACTTAACAATTTAGTACCTTCCATCAAATTTACTGTAGAAAATGAAAATAATGGAATGTTACCATTTTTAGATTGCATGATCCCATAGACAAGGAAACAAGTTTAAGTTTAGCATATACAGAAAACCCACCAATGTATGCTCATATATCCATTATTACTCATCTCAACATGACAAGTTAAATTATCATCATTTCAATCTATGTTCCTTAGGGCATTACATATTTGCAGTCCAGAGTTTATTGATGATGAGTTTGAGAAGATATATTCTATTGGATCTAAGTTAAAGTACCCAACATCTTTCATTGATAAATCCTTTAAGTTAGCAAAGAAATCATTTTATAGAGTTGAACCCAAACCTCCCATTGACACCAAGAATCTTTTAGTTCTCCCTTTTAATAATAATTTCACTTTACTTCCCATGTTGCTTAAATCCTTTAATGTAAATGTTGCCTTCAGCAACCAGAATACTATAAAGAATATCTTCATCAGGAATTCACCAGAAAAATTATCTTGGATGCATCTATAAAGGGCCATGTGGAAATTGTGATAAATTTTATGTTGGTCAGACTGGTAAAGATCTTTCTGTTAGACTTAAGCAACATAAATATAGTATAAGAACAGGACAAGAATCAAATGCCTTGTTTAATCACGTTAAAAACTATGATCATTGTATTGACTGGAGTAATGCCATCTCGGTTATTAACTCTTAACTCTATTATCACAAGAAATATCATTGAATCTTCTAGTATTAAATACACAAAGAATTATAATCTTAATATTTATGATGGTCTATACAAATTAGATAGCTTCATTGTTGATAAAATGTAAAATGATAAGTTTATGAACACTCGTCGTATGTCTTGGACAATGTTTACCAAATGGCGTCCTAGCTTCGTCTCTTCGATGTATACCAACTGACTTATATTTCTCTCTTGTATCTCCGCTGATGATATGATTATTACATGAAAGCGCACTTGGGAACTTATCGTGTTTTATTTTCCCCGTGGACTCACAGGAATATCTTAACCACGCGCAAAATTGTGATCCTTTCCGATATACATATATATACACGTGTACATATTCATACTCTCCTTCATCCATTCCCAGTGCCAACCCATCCCACAGGAAACAGCATCACCACCAGTAAAACAGACAGAAAAGGACACATTTGTCCACACTCATTCTCCAGCTGTCATGAGCACTGCACCGAAACCACAACTCTATCCACATCCAGGCCGCACAAAACATTTCCATGGTTTACCCCAGACGCTTTTGTGTGCCCTGGTTCAATCCATTGACAGCACATTGACCCTGGTATACGACATTGTTCCAATTCACTCTACTCCTTGCACGCCTTTCACTCTCCTGTATGTTTACGCCTCAATCGCTCAAGTCTTTTTCACTCCATCCTTCCACCTCCAATTTGGTCTCCCACTTGTTCCCTCCACCTCTTGACTCGTATGTCCCCTGTCAATCTTTCCTCACTCATTCTCTCCATGTGACCTAACCATTTCAATACACCCTCTACTGCTCTGCTCTCTCAACCACACACTCTTTTTATTACCACACATCTCTGTTTCTGTTACCTCACACCACATATTATTATCCTCAAACATTTACAACACATCCACCCTCCTCCATACAACCCTATCTATAATATAGCCCACATATTGCAACTATATATAACATTGTTGGAGCCCCCATTCCTTCAAATATACCCAATTTTGCTCTCCGAGCTAACATTCGCCTAGCCTTCCATATTCTTCGATGCTCCCAGTACCTTCTCCGTCCCCCACCCCGTGACTCACTTCCGCTTCCATGGTTCCAACCACTTCTAAGTCCACTCCCAGATATCTAAAACACTTCACTTCCTGCAGTTTTTCTCCATTCAAACTTACCTCCCAATTTATGTGTCCCTCAACCCTACTGAACCCGGTAATAATAATAATAACCTTGTTCGTATTCACATTTACTCCTGGCTTTCTTCTTTCACACACTTTACCGAACTCAGTCACCAGCTTCTGCAGTTTTCACCCGAATATGCCACCAGTGCTGTATCATCAGCGAACAACAACTGACTCACTTCCCAAGCTCTCTCATCCACAACAGACTGCATACTTGCCCCTCTCCAAAACTCTTCCATTCGCCTCCCTAACAACCCCATCAATAAACTTATCAAACAACCATGGAGACATCACGCACCCCTGCTGCAAACTGACATTCACTTGGAACCAATCACTTTCCTAGCTTCCTACTCGTACACAGGCCTTACATCCTTGATAAAAACTTTTCACTGCTTCTAGCAACTTACCTCCCACACCATATACTCTTAATAGCTTCCACAAAGTATCTCTTACCACCCTATCATATGCCTTCTCCAGATCCATAAATGCTGCATACAAATCCATCTGTTTTTCTAAGTATTTCTCACATACATTCTTCAAAGCAAACACCTGATCCACACATCCTCTACCACTTCTGAAACCACACTGTTCTTCCCCAATCTGATGCTCTGTACATACCTTTACCCTCTCAATCAATACCCTCCCATATAATTTCCCAGGAATACTCAACAAACTTATACCTCAGTATTTTGAACACTCGCCTTTATTCCCTTTGCCTTTGTACAATGGCACTATGCATGCATTCCGCCAATCCTCAGGCACTTCACCATGAACCATACATACATTGAATATCCTCACCAACCAGGCAACAACACAGTCACCCCCTTTTTTAATGAATTCCACTGCAGTACCATCCAGTCCCACTGCCCCCAGCTTTCATCTTCCACAATGCCCTCACTATCTCTTCTTTGTTCACCAAACCTTTCTCCATGACCCTCTCACTTCTCACACCACCTCAACCAAAAAACATCCTATATCTGCCACTCTATCATCAGACACATTAAAAAAAAACTTCAAAATACTCGCTCCATCTCCTCACTTTACCACCACTTGTTACCACCTCCCCATCAGCCCTCTTCACCAATGTTTCCATTTGTTCTCTTGTCTTACGCACTTTGTTCACCTCTTTCCAAAATATATTTTTATTCTTCCTAAGCTATAATGATACTCTTTCACCCCAACTCTCATTTGCCCTCTTTTTCACCTCTTGCACCTTTCTCTTGACCTCCTGCCTCTTTCTTTTATACATCTCCATTCATTTGCATTATTTCCCTGAAAAAATCGTCCAAATGCTTCTCTCTTCTCTTTCTCTAACAATCTTACTTCTTCATCCCACTACTCACTACCCTTTTCAATCTGCCCACCTCCCACCTTTTTCATGCCGCAAGCATCTTAAGCGCAAGCCAGTGCTGCTTCCCCAAATACATCCCATTCCTCCCCAACTCCCCTTATGTCATTTGCTCTTACCTTTTGCCATTCTGTACTCAGTCTCTCCTGGTACTTCTTCACACAAGTCTCTTCTCCAAGCTCACTTATTCTCACCACTCACTTCACCCCAACATTCTCTCTTCTTTTCTAAAAACCTCTACAAATCTTCACTTCACCTCCACAAGATAATGATCAGACATCCCTCCTGTTGCCCCTTTCAGCACTTAACATGCAAAAGTCTCTTTTATGCGCCTATCAATTAACACATAATCCAATAACACTCTCTGGCCATCTCTCCTACTTACATACGTGTACTTATGTATATCTCTCTTTTTAAACCAGGTATTCCCAATCACTAGTCCTTTTTCAGCACACAAATCTTCAAGCTCTTCACCATTTTCATTTACAACAGTGAACACCCCATGTACACCAATTATACCCTCAACTGCCACATTACTCACCTTTGCATTCAAATCACCCATCACTACTAGCCTGGTCTCGTGCATGAAAGGTGCAAACACACTCACTCAGCTGCTCCCTAAACACTTGCCTCTCATGATCTTTCTTCTCATGCCCAGGTGCATAGGCACCAATAATCACCTATCTCTCTCCATCCACTTTCAGTTATACCAATATCAGTCTAGAGTTTACTTTCTTACACTCTATCACATATTCCCACAACTCCTGCGTCAGTAGTGCTACTCCTTCCTTTGCTTGTCCTCTCACTAATCCCTGACTTTACTCCCAAGACATGCCCAAACGACTCTTCCCCTTTATCCTTGAGCTTTGTTTCACTCAGAGCAAAAACGTCTAGGTTTCTTTCCTCAAACATACTACCTATCTCTCCTTTTTTAATCCTCTTTGTTACATCCACACACATTTATACACCCCAATCTGAGCTTTCAAGCAGGATGAGCACTCCCCGCATGACTCCTCCTTCTGTTTCCCCTTCATTAAGTTAATTACAAGGAGGTGAAGGTTTCTAGGCCCCCCACTTCCACCACCTGTAGTCGCCTTCTACAACATGTGGGAAATACGTGGAAAGTATTCTTTCTCCCCTATCCCCATGGATAATTATATTAATAATAATAAGGGAGAAAGAATAGTTCCCATGCATTTCCAGCCTGTTGTAGAAGGTGACTAAAGGGGACAGGAGCGAGGGGCTAGAAACCCTCCCTTCCTTGTATTTTAACTTTCTAAAAGGAGTAACAGAAGGAGATATGTGGGGAGTGCTCATCCTGCTCGAAAACTCAGAATGGGGTGTCTAAATGTGTGTGGATGTAACAAAGAGGATTAAAAAAGGAGAGATAGGTAGTATGTTTGTGGAAACCTGGATGTTTTGGCTCTGAGTGAAATGAAGCTCAAGACTAAAGGGGAAGAGTTGTTTGGGCATGTCTTGGGAGTAAAGCCAGGGATTGGAGAGGAAAAGAGTAAAGGAAGGAGTAGCACTACTGAAGCAGTTGTTGTGGAAGTATGTGATAGGGTGTAAGAAAGTAAACTCTAGACTGATACTGGTTAAACTGAAAGTGGATGGCGAGTGATGGGTGATTATTGGTGCCTAAGCACCTGGGCATGAGAAGAAAGACCATAAGAGGCAAGTGCTTTGGGAGCAGCTGAGTGAGTGTGTTTGCAGCTTTCATGCATGAGACCAGGCTAGTGATGGGTGATTTGAATGCAAAGGTGAGTAATGTGGCAGTAAGGGTGTAATTGGTGTACATGGGGTGTTCAGTGTTGTAAATGAAAATGGTGAAGAACTGAAAAAGGACTATTGATTGGGAATACCTGGTTTAAAAAGAGAGATATACATAAGTATACGCATGTAAGTAGGAGAGATGGCCAGAGAGTGTTATTGGATTACATGTTAACTGATAGGCGCATAAAAGAGACTTTTGGATGTTAAGTGCTGAAAGGGGCAACTGGAGGGATGTCTGATCATTATCTTGTGGAGGCGAAGGTGAAGATTTGTAAAAGATTTTAGAAAAGAAGAGAGACTGTTGGGGTGAAGAGAGTGGTGAGAATAAGTGAGCTTGGAGAGGAGACTTGTGTGAAGAAGTACCGGGAGAGATTGAGTACAGAATGGCAAAAGGTAAGAGCAAATGACAAATTAGGGGTGTTGGGGAGGAATGGGATGTATTTGGGGAAGCAGTGATGGCTTGCGCAAGAGATGCTTGCGGCATAAAAAAGGTGGGAGGTGGGCAGATTAGAAAGGGTAGTGAGTGGTGGGATGAAGAAGTAAGATTGTTAGTAAAAGAGAAGAGAGATGCGTCTGGACAATTTTTGCAGGGAAATAATGCAAATTACTGGAGATGTATAAAAGAAAGAGGCAGGAGGTCAAGAGAAAGGTGCAAGAGGTGAAAAAGAGGGCAAATGAGAGTTGGGGTGAGAGAGTATCATTATAACTTAGGGAGAATAAAAATATGTTTTGAAAGGAGGTAAATAAAGTGTGTAAGACAAGAGAACAAATGGAAACATTGGTGAAGAGGGCTGATGGGGAGGTGGTAACAAGTGGTGGTAAAGTGAGGAGATGGAGTGAGTATTTTGAAGTTTTTTTTTTTTTAATGTGTCTGATGATAGAGTGGCAGATATAGGGTGTTTTGGTTGAGGTGGTGTGAGAAGTGAGAGTGTCATGGAGAAAGGTTTGGTGAACAAAGAAGAGATAGTGAGGGCATTGTGGAAGATGAAAGCTGGGGGCAGTGGGACTGGATGGTACTGCAGTGGAATTCATTAAAAAAGGGGGTGACTGTGTTGTTGCCTGGTTGGTGAGGATATTCAATGTATGTATGGTTCATGGTGAAGTGCCTGAGGATTGGCGGAATGCATGCATAGTGCCATTGTACAAAGGCAAAGGGAAAAAGGCGAGTATTCAAAATACTGAGGTATAAGTTTGTTGAGTATTCCTGGGAAATTTTAAGGAAGGGTCTTGATTGAGAGGGTAAAGGTATGTACAGGGCAGATTGGGGAAGAACAGTGTGGTTTCAGAAGTGGTAGAGGATGTGTGGATCAGGTGTTTGCTTTGAAGAATGTATGTGAGAAATACTTAGAAAAACAGATTATTTGTATGCAGCATTTATGGATCTGGAGAAGGCATATGATAGGGTGGTAAGAGATACTTTGTGGAAGCTATTAAGAGTATATGGTGTGGGAGGTAAGTTGCTAGAAGCAGTGAAAAGTTTTTATCAAGGATGTAAGGCCTGTGTACGAGTAGGAAGATAGGAAAGTGATTGGTTCCAAGTGAATGTCAGTTTGCGGCAGGAATGTGTGATGTGTCCATGATTGTTTAATATGTTTACTGATGGGGTTGTTAGGGAGGTGAATGCAAGAGTTTTGGAGAAGGGCAAGTATGCAGTCTGTTGTGGATGAGAGGGCTTGGGAAGTGAGTCAGTTGTTGCTCTCTGATGATAAAGCGCTGGTGGCTGATTCAGGTGAAAAACTGCAGTTGTTGTTGACTGAGTTTGGTAAAGTGTGTGAAAGAAGAAAGCTGAGTAAATGTGAATAAGAGCAAGGTTATTATTATTAGGTTCAGTAGGGTTGAGGGACAAGTTAATTGGGAGGTAAGTTTGAATGGAGAAAAACTGGAGGAAGTGAAGTCTTTTAGATATCTGGGAGTGGACTTAGCAATGGATGGAACCATGGAAGCAGAAGTGAGTTACAGGGTGGGGGACAGGACGAAGGTACAGGGGGCATTGAAGAATGAGGAAAGCGAGAATGATTATGTTTGAAAGAATAGTGATTCTAATGTATTTATTATATGGTTGTGTGAGGCATGGGGCTATATAGATTAGATTGTGCATGAAGGTGGATGTGTTGGAAATGATTTAAATGTTTCAGTACTATGTCGTGTGAGGTGGTTTGATCCTGTAAGTAATGAAAGGGTAACAGAGCTGTGTGGTAATAAAAAGAGTGTGTGGTTGAGAGAGAAGAAGAGGTTGTATTGAAGAGGTTTGGTCACATGGAAAGAATGAGTGAGGAAAGATTGACAAAGAGGACATATGAGTCAAGAGGTGGAGGGAACAAGTGGGAGACCAAATTGGAGGTGGAAGGATGGAGTGAAAAAGACGAGCAATCTTGGCCTAAACATCCAGGAGGGTGAAAGGCATGCAAGGAGTAGAGTGAATTGGAGCTATGTGATGTACCTGGGTTGATATGCTGTCAATGAATTGAACCAGGGCATGTGAAGCGTCTGGGGTAAACCATGGAAAGTTCTGTGGGGCCTGGATGTGGAAAGTGAGCTGTGGTTCCAGTGCATTACACATGACAGCTAGAGACTGAGTGTGAACGAATGTGGCCTTTGTTGTCTTTTCCTAGCACTACCACACATGCGTGTGGAGGGAGGGGTGTAATTTCATGTGTGGCGGGGTGGTAATGGGAATGGATGAAGGCAGCAAGTATGAATATGTACATACATGTGCATATATGTATATGTCTGTATATGTAAATGTTGAAATGTATAGGTATGTACACATGCGTGTGTGGGCACTTGTGTATCTACATGTGCATGTGGGTCGGTTGGGCCATTCTTTCACCTGTTTCCTTGCGCCACCTCGCTGATGTGGGAGACAGTGACTAAGTATGATGATAATAATAAAATATTATTATCCTTGATCACTGTTTCCCGCATCAGGAAATAGATGAAGAATGGCCCATTTACTCATATACACACATATATGTACATAAATGCCCTTACATGCACATATACATACATGTACATATCAACATATACACAAACTCTACATATATATACACGTACATATTCATACTTGCTTGCCTTCATCCATTCCTGATGCTACCCTGCCCCACAGGAAACAGCATAGCTACCCTCTTCTTCGGCGAGGCAGTGCCAGGAAAAAAAAAGCAAGCCACATTCATTCACATTTAGTCTCTAGCTGTCACTTGTAATGCACCGAAACCACAACTCTCTGTCCACATCCAGGCCACACAGCCCTTTCCATGGTTTACCCCTTGACGTTTCACATGCCCTGGTTTAGGTCACTGACAGCATGTGGACGCCAGTATACCACATCGTTCCAATTCACTCTATTCCTTGCACGCCTGTCACCCTCCTCTATGTTCAGGCCCCTATTGCTCAAAATCTTGTTCACTCCATCCTTCCACCTCCAATTTGGTTTTCCGCTTCTTGTTCCCGCCTCCTCTGACACATATCCTTTTGTCAACATTTTCTCACTCATTTTCTCCATATGTCCAAACCATTTCAACACACCTACCTTCTTCTGGTCTCTCAACCACTCTTTTTATTACCACACATCTCTCTTTACATTTAAACCCAACATTTGTGCAGAATGTGCTTAACTAAACAAACCCTTTTGTACAGTCCCAATATTATGTTGCATGTGCTATCCTCATGTTTTGAGCCTTTAGGTGCATCAAATAAAATGTATCATGAAATTCTATTTTTCCATTCATCCCTGTTTGCTATTAAGTATTAGTTGAGTGGCAGCCAAGGACCAGGGAGGTAAATTACCAATACTACATGCTTGGGTATCAGGAGGGTTACTGACACTTTCATAGTGAGCCAGCACTTAAGTGATTGTCAAGTTGCATTCCTCTGAACCAGGTAGCTGTCTTTTCTTTCTGCCTCACTCACATGTGGGCGGCTGGCATTCTGTCCACAAACATCCAATATCTCCTTGTCACACATTACACTTAACTCACACAGCTCATTCTTCGTAACTAGATTTTCTTTTAGTAAGCACTATGTGGTAGCCCTGCCTTTTGGCAAAATGGTAGCTGTAGATAGAAGTAATACAGAAGAACATTTATGCAGGAGCATTAGGTAGAAACATTATGTAGTAGTAGTTGGTAGGATAATTAGATAGAAGTATTCAGTAGGAACATTAGGAAGAGGCCTCTGCAACTTCTGCCCCTCTCTGTCTCCTTCCTCTGACGCCTGTTCCCTTCTGGAACTCCCTCAAGGGGGTGGCCGCAGCAATTGAGTCTCCATAACTAGTGAACTCCAGTGTTGCTTCTTAGCCTTTAGTGCCTCACCCTTAACAGGCCACTGCCAGAGGACTAAGTCTAGTGTAGTGTTTGCAGAGATACCAACATAATGTTCCTCCTGATTACTACTACCTAATGCTCCTGCCTAAGTTCCTCCATACTAATTCTACTATTGCTCCTGACTAAATGTTCCTACCTACTACTACTGTCTAATGCTCCTACTATTTTGCCAAAAGGCAGGAGTAGTGCATAGTGATCACTGCAAGAGAATCTTAGTTACAAAGAATGAGCTGAGTTAAGTGTTATCAAGTTATGTGTGCCAAGGAGAGATTGTGTGCTTGCGGACAGAATGTGGGTGATGCTGAGAGAAAAGACTGCTATCTGGATCAGAAGAGTGCAACTTGACAACCAGTTAGTGCTGGCTCACTACACAGCAGTCACTAACCCTCCGAATACCTAGGTGGATGGTACCAATACTATACCTTCCTGATCGTTGGCTGTCAATCAACTACTGCAATATATTATCATCCATAATTCAGAAATTCTCTTTCATTCCAATTTGGAATACATATAGTAATGGACACACATTCAAGAGGCTGAACTACATTAATCTCTGAAAGCCAATTCATAATGACATCCTCCATGTACAGTATAAAAATTAAGAAAAATAGAAAAACAATGTAAAACACACAACAAGGCCTTGAACCAAGAGTAATGGCTCAAGGTATACGAAAAGTTATATTACTAAAGACATGAACTGATTCATTTAGTGATTTGTACAAGACTAGTGGGGGTATTTTGAATGATGGAGAGTAGGAGCAAATGAAGATATTAGTCTTTTTGAATCAAATTAAGGATAATTAAGGATGTTATAGTTGAAAATTACAAAGTACTTACAACAAAAGAGTAGCCTTTCATAACTTTAACGAACACAAATTAGAATCTTAATATGATATAAGAGATTTTTTCTTAATATAATAAGAGATTTTTTCCCCACTTGCTGATATACCTTGGGTTACTAAATGCCCTAATCAAGGCCATCTCATGAAAGATACATATATACATAAAGATACTCTCCATGGGTAGGTCAGACTACTGGGTGACCTGCAGAGCAACTGCCCTGCCCAGTATTCAAAGCAGTTATACTAAACAATACACCACCTTATCATATACGAGTAAAATGGTATATATGTTGGAAACTAGACAATTTTTCTATTAATATGGAACATTGCAATTAACTGTATACTGTTATATGCATACTTAGTTTAATACTTCAATGTATATATATATATATTTCTTAATTTACCTTTACTGTTCCAACTGTAGGAGTGCTGGGGGTGTCAACACTTAGTGGGTCAACCTCCTCATCTTCGTCTTCATCTTCACTGCATGATGATACTCCTCCATTTGACTCAAATTTCATTTCTCCACGCTCCAATGCTTCCAACACTTCTATAATAACAATAATGTGCATTAATAAATGGAAAAAAGTGGAAAACTTGTTTCATTTCTATTCTCAATAAGCAACTTCTTGTGATGCTACATACAATAACAACTCATCTTTGTAAAACAGGCCTGATGTATATGAAAACCTTAGAATTTTTGTGAGAAGTTTGATGGCAAATACGAAAGTTCTATATTATGAGTTACAAAATGAAGCAATAGTTAATACAATTATTAAGAGGGGTTTTGCAGGACTCTTAACTGCTTGGAGTACAGGCTTGTCAAGGACTGCACTCCAAAGAATTCAATCACTTCCCAACTTAAAAGTCTCAATAGCTGTAGGAGCTCCATATAAGGAGTCTTGGAGTTGTATAAAATTAATAATTACTGAGACTTGAGAAGAAAGGGTGGAATGTGTAAGGCTTTAAGGTGCTGAGTCCTAAACATCTGGGGAAAGAGGTATCCATGGGATACAACCAACAGGAACAATGTGAAGCAGTTCACTAACATATTCTCAAATAAAAATTAGGCCAGTGTGTTAAAGTGAAGCTTGCAATTCGATGCTGATATAAACATTTAATTAGCATCTAATCCTAAACCGTTCTTCCACTTTTTCATCTAAAACATATGTAGCCATACTCCATTCCTTCCCTGCTTTTAGAAAAGGGAACATTTTAAACATCAGTAATATAAGTTTGGATAAGAGATCATCTTACCTGGATATGCCATGGCATCTTTAATTCCTTGAAGGTCTTTCTTACTCCACTTTTGTACTTCTTCATCCATTTTATGGGCCTTAGCAGGATTCAGGGCCCATAAGCAACCTTTGCGCTGGTTACTACCAGCCACTGTACATAATTATGATTAATTAATTGAAGGAAACTCGTATTTTCTTAATGTTAAAAGCAACTGATTCATCTACCATGCCCCCACCCTCAAACTCAAACTACACTATGACTCTTGCATATACAACCTCCATTACCATCCTACAAATAAACAAATTAAATAACTAAAGACAGGGTGGTATTATACGTTCTTAATCCTCATATCCTACTCGTATTAATAACAGGAATGTCAAACGTGATACTGAGAAATCAAAAATACCCGATACCCATATGCAGGCAGTTATTACAATGATTACAGCACCAAAAACTAATTTACATATAAAATTCTTCAAAATCAAATATATGTGCAAAAACACTAACCTAAATGAACTAAATACTAAAGGAAATTAACATACCAACTGGTTTCTCGATCTTCTCGAAACATTTGTTGAGACTAAGATTGTGTCGAACTGAGTTCTTCCAGCCATTGGGAGCTGTCCTGAAGTATGGGAAGTGCTCACTGGAAAGAGGATTTTATTATATTACAACATGTACGGTAAGACTTAAACGTAAATCTTCAAAATCACTCCCATTCTGCAGGGATAAGATCTCAAATCATCCCGCATCATCTTGATACAAGGTAAGCAAAACATTAGGATGTGGATGGTTGACTGATTTCAGTGGAATACACACAACAGTTACAGCAAGGGTGTACTAAGAAGCCACCGTTCATTTATTTGCTGATGCTACCTTTGTAAGGTGGGGAAAAAGCAATTGCACATAAAGAGTGTAGCAATGGTGGCATCAGGAAGACAAATAATGGCTAATCTCCTCACATCCACTCTCGAACTCTCCTGAGGTGTGTGAAGCACCAAGAACCATTCTTCTTATCTGCTACAATGATTATAAATCAAAAGTGAGGTTAATATAAAAAGTTAATATAAAAAGAACTACTGATGCCGAGGTGTTATCAGACTACACATGCACGTGTGATTACGTTGCGAATGAACAGACACCTTTGCCAAGGTTGATCATTCACTCCAAGAGTCCACCTTTACCCACGCTCGTTCGTCCCCGTCAAATGAAATACCTCTTCCAAAAAAGGGCTAATGCTGTTTAAACGTGGGCGACACTGAAGAGACCCATTACAGATATTTGGAAAGTCGGGATTGTTCTGGCTACACTACACTGTGGATTCTAACACAACTTTCTTGTATTTGTCACAACAATTCAGAATCCTGATTAATTACAAACATGTCGTATGCCCACTACTATAAATTCATAGGACAGAACACATTCATAACTAAATCCACAGGTAACTAAATCCACAGTAAGTCGAACTCATTCATAAAAATCTCTTGCTTCATATCTGGAACACTAACACAGGTGACACTGTCACACCGACTCATATAAACTCCCCACTATGCCTATATCTGGAATTTGTGTGCAGATACTGCGTTATGGGTCCATGTTATAAAGAGAATTTTTGGCCAGCCATGACTTTGGTGCAAGAACGCGGACCACTCGACTGAATCCTACCAATATCGACCTGTTTCCCTTATTTGCCAAGGTCTCCCATCTACATGCCAACCTTTGTCCATCACTATCTACACGGAAAGTGACCCTATATGATCGCTTCAAAATATGATTATTTCACTTTAAAAGTGACAAGTGTACATTATACGGCAGTATGAACGGGCTAGTTCTGTAAAGCGAGGTTCCGCGATCGGAGGGAGGGAGGTAGGGGGAATAACCGTGTACGAACCCTTCCAATGTCATTCTTTTATTGATCCCTTTACACAAGTTTTATTGATCCACTTTACACTAATAAAAAAAATTGTATCATGCGCATCAATACGCTGAATTAATGAAACAATGTACTACTGTGTTTACACGACATTTCCACACTAGCAAATGTAAACAACTATGATAAAGTCAATATGGATGGACATGTATTAAAATGAACACATCTCTGATAGATATCTTAAGGCAATAAGCGGTAAGTGGAGGGTTAAAATATATAAAGGAGACGCAAGAGGTGGTAAATGGGAGAGCCAGCTATAACGGGAGACCTGATGGGCTCTACGGCAAATAAAGGAGGGAGAAGGAGCCTGGGTACAGAGATGGATGGAAATGAGCAAGCCGGGAGAGGTTAGAATCAGGGCCCGGGGCGGCCGTGTGTGTGTGTGAAGGCAGCAGAGGAAACGATAAAATTATTCATAAGACATCGGTGTATAAATATCCTAAAATATTGATCCCGCAGTGAAATTGAAGAGAATGGTAAAGGTTACAAGTGTCGGGATGCATTACACACGATTGGAATCCTTGTATCTAATGAAAGGGAGTCGGATATTTCAAATTTAAATGTACGAAAGGTCTAGAGGGGGGAAATTCGAGCGCTGTGAGCAAGTCCCCACGCACAGAAACCAACAGGGACACACACAGTAAGACAATCAAGCGGGATGTAGGCTGGGGATGTTGGATGATGCGGTGGTAGGGAGAAAGGGAGGGGGAGGGGAGGACCGGGGGATTGCCAGCAGCTGGCCAGTACAGCCGTTAGCACAAGGGAGGCCACATGGTCCCGCGCTCAGCTGTTTGACGATCAGTTAAGGAAAAAAAAAAATCGTTCCACACCATCTGCCTCAACCCCGGCGCGTTTACAAGCTGACCTTCGAACGCATCATTAATGACTTGTAATTCTCAAAAGTGAGAAAAATAATTCCTTCCTGAACGTACCAAACCACGTGCAATTTTCCGAATCTTTAGGCATCTTCCTATCATTCGTACAAAGGCCTACAAACAGCTACAAAGGACTCAGTCCTTTGGTAAGCTACTTGTGACAGCAGAGGAGGTCAGAGAGAGAGAGAGCTTCGCGTCAAGGAAGCGGAAAGGCATACAAGATACTTGAGGAGAAAAGTCTTCATCATGCACTGTTAGCACAGCACTTGGTGTTTCCTGGTGGATGAACTGAGTTACTCCATCAGCGAATAACCCCCACAAGCTAGACTTGCATTTACATTACATCGGATTCACCTGGCAAGCATTAAGGGAAGTGAGCGAAGAATTTAAGCATTCAATCGTACTTCCTACGGGGACCAACTAGCTTCCTGTAATAATATCGCAAACCACAATACTAATAAGGCGCATTACCATAATCTGCAAACCTAATCTCAACAATTTAAGCAATGAATATCTGCAACCATTGGTTTTGTGAATGCTTTGTACAACGAAACGTTACGAAACACTTAGGCAACCTTGAGGGACAGTACCTTTGTTACGGCAACTTAACTTGCACTGAAACCCTTTATTATAGCAAGAAGCCTAAATGGTAAGATAATAAGAAAGGTACCTCTTATTAGACAAGACTCATTACCTACCACCTAACTAAACATGTTAAGAGCAATCACGGCAATATTCTTCCAAACTGAGGCTTCTGAGAAACTCTTCTCGCCTATCGATTGATAATAGCAGTTTTAAGACATATTTGTAAACACTTCATTAAATAAAGTCTTTCTGAACAAACGCATTCTCATCTCTACTTCCTGCCATAAACACTCACACAAGGGCCTCCGAGGTGTACTGGTTAGTGTTACTCGGCCATGATTAAGCAAGGGCCCGCCCGAGGTTGGGTTCAAATACAGGGCGCGACAGGCGGCCGACAACCAAACCCAGCTGTTCAATCTACCTCACAGTCCGTCGATGAATAGTTTCCTAAGCTGGGGTGTATATATATATATATATATATATATATATATATATATATATATATATATATATATATATATATGTTTTCCTTGAAACATTTGACAAAAGGGTTTACCATGAAACATTCGTGTCGCCTGCACTGCAATACGGATGGTTGAAAAAAATTAATATATATATATATATATATATATATATATATATATATATATATATATATATATATAATCAAAAAAGTTCCACAGCTGAAGATGAATTTTATTTACAAAACCGTGAGCCACAGCAAGTTCCAAGGCAAACGTTTTTACAAGTGGCTTATCTCCGGCAGAAATCCAGGCGCTGAAGTCAGTGTCTAATGCCATTCATATAAATCCAAGACTCACAAAAGCAACTGCATACAACATCCAGTCTCGTGCGTCTGAACGCACCTTCACTAGACTTGGGTGTGGTTACCGTCGACACGGCCGACGAACAAAGCGATCCCAAAATGTTTTTGTCATGCTACGCAGGTGTCGCAAATAAAAAAGATCGGATGCTGATACAAATACACAAAAACGGATAATAAAAAAAATAGAAGGATAATGTAAAGTTCCTTCGCTTCCTTTACTTTGTGGAACGACTAAAGCAGCTGCTGCCTGTACAGGTATCAACACTAAGCCAGGCTGACTCGGCAGCAACACTCAACGCAGCAGCTGCAACTCCTGTTGTTTTTGTTGCTGTTGCAGCAGCAACAAAACCTTCCGGAACCCATTTCGCCAGCTTAAGTGCAGCAAGCAAGAAAATCATCGTATCCATCGGTCAAACTATATTTTTCTCGTCTTCCCCTTACAAAACAAAGACAAGCGGAAGGATCATGCGGTTCGGTTTGACAATAGCTACGGCGGTGGTGCAGGTGATGGACCTGGTCGGCATAAAGTCTGCATTACCCAGTACATTCTTTGTTCACGAACCTTAGTTCTTCAACACTGGACACACCGTTTCATCTCTCAAGACCGTAACTGTATAACGTGCATTTACGTAATGCAGGTATACCTAGCTTCGTTTCTCACCTTGTGTCGATAATGTACCTCGGCATGCCCATACTTCCTAAAAACAGCATTGTCCCAAGAAATGCAATTTCCTCAACATCTTAAAAACCGCTTACAAATGCATTCCACCTATACTATAACACTTAAAGGGTTCTGGGATTCAACACCACAGAGGTCACACCATTTCAACTTCGTGTCAATATTTGGGGAAAGGTAAGGAGAACGTACACACAAGATTCCTCCCATATTAAATTTCAAAGGCATGTACATGAACCAACACGTACACAAACTCCCATTTAACTACTACCGATAATAACATTAATAAAGACTAATAATAATCTCCAAAAATCCTTCAGGTACCCTCCTCAATTCGTTCTATAACCATGTTGTTGAACTTCATCATGTATACAGGAAATAGCAAATCAAAATATCTCATTTCCTCCATCCAGTAAACAAAGGTTTATCATTTAACAGGTGAATATTTCATCTTGGATACATACCGTACTGATGATAATACATTATTTAATGTTCTACACAGCTACTAGAATTCTAAAATCTAATTACAAATCTAATTCATTTAACACCTGTTTCACTTCCACCTTCACCCAACCATTGACTACTAAAACAATGTTCTTCATACCTCTAGAATGTCTTCTATTCCATTCCTCTTCATTTTTTCTTAAAAGTCCCATATACATTCTTTTTTTTTTAAACTAACCTATACTACAATAAAACTCCTCTATATGTAATCCTCAACTCATTTACAGTAGAATTAATCATGTTTAATATTCTACTATTTGGGAATATCCCATTACATTACTTACCAAACTCCTTCAGGTCAGCTTCTTCACCACAATGAATGTAACCACTCATCTTACTACCACAATGTTTATTAACTACCTACTCTTTATTTGTGGTCTTTTATTCTTCAACTACAACTCCTGACAATTTTCTTTTCCAAAATCATTCAAACTCTCTTCCCAAGGCTCCACTTGAACATAATTTTCTATTTTTTTTCACTCAAGCAAGCTGTTCCTTCCTCCATAGCCTTATCAAGTAGACTTCTACATCAAAAATTCAACCAACAACACAATATCTCGAATTCACTTTATATATTTATGTCCACTACATTCGGCTTCTCATCCAACTTGCTTTAAAGTCAAATTTTATTCATAAGGTTCCTAAGTTACTTATGTACTTCCTAAAAGAACTAACCTTTGTTGTCCCATCTTATGTCAAGCAATTCACTTAACCACCATACAGACTATGTAGGTATTTCATCTCTTCAATTCTTCCTTACAATTAATAGATCAATCATCTCTAAATTCCTATACATACAGGAAGATCTCTGGTTCAAATTCCTTGGGACTGAAGTGTTAGGATTTCAGATTTTTGGGATTTTGGGCAATGATCACTACCATACCACTAGGTTTTCTTAAAAATATTACTTATATGCAACGTAAGGATACAAGTATTATACAAAACAGAGTACTCACCACATAAAGCTGTAGATTTCTGATACAGGTAAGCTGCCAGTAGTGCTGTTCTTTAGTGCCAGAGCAATGAGACATGAATATGAATAAGCAGGTTTAGGAAACACTCTCTCCTCAGGCCGCAGATCCTTTCGTGGTTTCCCTGTACTCTTGTACCTTTGGTGAGAAACATATTGCAACTTTTTCAGAAAAATATGCATATGAGAGACACAAAAAAAAAAAAAAAAAAAGCAGTATCAGAGAAAAATTTAGATATCCAACACAAAATTAACTTTCAAAAGATCTTACCTATTACTGAGAATAGTATGTGGGGTTGTGGTGCGTGCAGTGATGATGGGTGTGGTGGTAGGTGTTGTGGTAGTGGCTGCAGTAGAAGCCAGAGTCAGCTGCTGTGGGGCTGTGCGCTGTGTTGTTTGTACTACCATCTGAGATGTAGCTAAGGTTGGTCTTGTCACCACAGTAGGCTGAGATGATGAGTGTGTGGATGACTGAGCAGACACCATAGGATTTTGTTGACGTACTGTCTGGCCAACAGTGGGTTGGGGTCGCATTACTGTAACCTGTGTGGTTACTGTTGTTCCACTCACAGCCTGTGAAGGAGGTGTCTGTAAGTGAAGATAATACCAGCATGAAAACTTACAGAATTCTGCACCACCTTATTCTCATTACCATTCATAATTTCAGACTATGTATAATGTATTTGTATAAAAATTTTGTAGACTTTGCCGACAAATCTAAACCCTCGAAAATTACCTGCACAGAAGTAGTAGTAGTAGAGTGCTGAGGTTCTGTCTTAATAAAGAGTGTAGGGGTGGTTGTAGTGCTGGAAACAGTGGTACTCATTGTGGTTGATGGTTCTTGCCTTGTGTTCCGCGAGGGAAGAGTTGTTGGCAATACAGCTGAGGGGTTAACCATGACACTATTTTCAATGTCTATATTGTAGTTGCTCATAGATGACATATTCATCCAAGAATTTACAACATTCAGTTCTTCAGATGACTGGTCCTCTGTAACATCCATATCTTCCAACTTCTCAAGAGGATCAAATAAAGGCTCAAATGACTTCAAGTCTAACTCGGCCTCTAAAGATGACATTCCTGATAGATCTAAAGAATTAAGATCTGATGATGTAATCATTGAATCCGGTCCCTCATTAAAGTCAACACCGCATTTAATATCGCAGTCTATCATTTCTTGTAAGGTAAGACCAGGTTCTGTGCTGGGTAGGTAGAGATCCATGGTAGTGACAAGGTGTGGTGATAATGGTGGTGCGGTGATGATGTGGTGGAGGTGTGGGGTGGGAGAGAAGTGAATTCACCGTCTACCTGCAAGAAAATAAAATAAGAAATAAGTTACTCTTGCATCAAATATCCCTGAATAAATACATGTATATACCTTCAAAAGAAGACTGTGCTAAATTTCTTCCTATCATTCTGGAGGCTAAACCATACCCCAAAACAACAGCAGGATTATCAACAACATTGTCTTCACAAACTCAATCTATCATTTACCGATTAAAAAATGATGGTACATTACTGGAAATGTAGTAAATATGGATATTTGAGGATGGAAGTCTTAATAACATGATTCTGATTCACATACTTCAAGAAAAAACATTGAGAATTTTCTGCAAATCATCAGTTATCATTCAGAAATCACAGAACTATGATAATGCAATAAAAACAATCAAATCATTAACAATATATATATGATTATGGAACAAGGATGCAGTACTAGAAAAATTAGAAGCATATACACACTTTCCTTTCTAAATGAATATGTAACATTTCTCTGAACACGTTTTGATCAAAATAATGCACACAAAGTTCCTCAACATGACCACATTACTGTACTTTCAAAACTGATCATATAACATTTCATCAAACCACATGCATTATACATTTTCTTACCACCCATCAGCATGGCTCAAGCTTAAACTCCTCCATGAGTTAGAGGTAAACTAACCCTTACTTTCTATCTTCTTGTTCTTCCCTTCATCTCATCTGCATACATTATCCTTTCAAAATCAAATGCCCTTGTTTCATTATATATCTCCTGGTATCAAATCTATCAGTGATCTTGCTACCCCTATTCCTCTTTCGGCTAATGGTATTGTACGGTCTCACATCTCCCATGTCCCAAGACTTAGACCCAAAGCACAAAATTGGCCGCAGCTTCCCATAGTTTTTGTGCGAATCTGTCACATGAGGATTGGACCCATTATGGTTCCTCCTTTACTTTAACAACAAAGCAGTGGAATTCTCATCCTTCTCTCATCTCTTCCTCTAACTATAAACTTTCTACCTTAAGAGTTAGATCTACAAACATCTGAGGGGTTCTCATTTTCTTAATTTTTCACACCATATTTTCTTGTCTTCCAAGAAAGCCATGATTGGGACTCATTTTGCCTACACCCTGTTAAATAAACCTTTTTATATTCCTACGACTTAAGTGCTCCATCATATATTCTTCCCACCATCCTTCTGTATCCTGTATCTTCTAACTTCTTTTCTGTTCTCTATTTTCATTGCAAATTCAAATCTCAAAAAAGAATATAAACTAGCACTGCCTGTCTTTCTTGTTTCATGTCAGCTTTACTCTCATAAAAGAGGATAAACTGAAATGTTAGTTCCAATAATGTCCTCCCTACCAGTAAACTCACAATGTTACCTCCTATGACATTTCTAAAGCTCCACCCACTTGCTTAACATCCAATACTGACATTTCAGTATCCATCCCACCACTTATAGTGAACACAGTAAACATGAAATTCCCATCTTTCTTCTTGCTCTGAAAGCTTTTCCCAGATATATAATTTTAAAGCTTATCTAAAATTAAGCATGAAAAACAAAACAGAAATTCATTCAGACCAAAGGAAGAAGCATCCTCAACTACACAGTTTCTTTTCTCGGGTATATGAACTAAACTGAATAAAAGGTATGCTGAAGTTCATTACATCATGGTAATAACATGCTGCAGCCAACACCTGTTTACGAACGTGCAAACATCCACCCCATATCCCAAACCAGGGAACTGGTTTGTCTACCCCTTATCTGAGAGATGATCCTTTCAGTAATATAAACTGGCTTCAAAACATTACACATAACAGCCAAAGAGTGGATGCGTGTAAATGAGGCTGGTGTTCTAATACTCATGACTCGACCTCATCAAAGAAGGAAAAGCAATCTGGTACATAAAAACGTACTGCAGTAACTTCATCATACGACATTCTATAATTACAAATGACACTTCTGACTCTGAAACAATTGACTACTATACGTTCTTTGTTATGCATCTTTATTTTTAGTCTAATTCCCAACAATATCTCATCCACTTCTAAGTTAACAAGTTCCTAGAAGCAAAGTGACATTCTAAAGTCTAAAATAAAGAACAAATACAAAGAACACTTTTTTTTCTTTTAAATCACCAGAGTTATATAAAAAAAGGGGATACTCACATTGCTTAATATCCTGCCATCGGTTAATATTAAAGCTACCAATACCCAAATTATGGTAATGAGCTTGATAATCTGCTCAAATTTTGTACGCCATGATACTAATGCATATCATATGCTGTGAATTTAAACTCATCACTTTACCAACTGGTAAAAAAAAAAAAAAAAAAATCAAATCAATAAGCAAATATCTACAATTATGGGCCCCAAAATGTTATTAGTTCATCACTTCCACAGGAGGTAACTCCAGCGTAAGTTTGAAGCTTTTGACATTTACTGAGATGATTTTGGTGATATAGTTTGGACTGAACCCATCAAGTGGAGGAAGAGCTCTCCATGATATACGAACAGCACTCAAAAAAGGCTTATCAGATCAACCTGCATTCTATTTCTACAGCTGCTCTGAGGAGAAAAATGTCTGTGATCAGAAGAGCAACACAGTTTTGTTCATGATTACCAAAACTTGAGACCAACTTCAGATATACTGGTTTCCGAAATCCCGAATTGGACCACATTATGTCTATCACATCAATAAAAGCATTTCCAGGTTTCAAATAAGAAAACTGTGATAAGATATATCGGTCTCGCTAGTGAGAAAATTCATTGCTTAAGAGATTTGTGATTACACAGTTTAATTATCGTGTAGATGATTAAACTAATCACAAACTTCTTAAGCAGTGAATTTCCTCACTTGCTGGACCAATATATCTTATTACAGCTTTCGTCATTTTAAACCATGAAATGCTTTTATTGATGTGATAGATGTCATGTGGTCTAATCAGCATTTCAGAAGAAATTTCTAATATCTCTGTAAGCCTTTTCACAATGTGTAAGCCTACTACGATGATGAACGTAGGTTGATAAGAGTAAATGAAAGTAGGAGTACACTTGAAAAGCAGTCTTCCAGGACTGCATGTTCAATTAAAGCTTGCCTGATGAAGTACTTGTGTATTTGTATCAAATCTGATCAATGGATGTAAAACCCAAGTTAAAATATAAATATAAAATACCTTATAATTATAGTATTTAAGATAGGAAGTCTGCTTCAAAATACTTAAACTTAGAACAAGCAGACTGTAAGAATGGGGATTACAAAGATAAGTGGCATAAGGAAATCATGAGAAAGGTGCATATAGTGCATATTCGAGTCAAAATGACACACATCCAAGCAAAGAATTAAAATCTGACCAGAGAATTCACTGAAGAGAATAACAATGTTTCAACATTTCCAATGGGGATATCATAGGAACGATCTGAGATCACGTGTAACATTCTATGTTCTGACGTGCTGTGAAAGGACATAATCTCTTCACAAATCTAAGTAGAGTGGAATACTGTGTTGCACTTTTTAGACACTAGGCATGGGTTTATAACATAATACCTATTTGAGTTGTATGTCAAGGGAGTTTTCCACTTGTGGAGCCAGAACTTTTGAACTGTGTACGAGTTCAGAGACTGTACGTCTCTGATCAACCCCATGAAAAATGGGAATGGTATTAATGATGAACTATATAACATTAATATTCTCCTTGCCTAATTGCTTCTCCTGTCATGGCGAAGTAGCATCAGGAACAAATGAACATGTTCATTCATACGCATCCATTCTCTGGCTGTAAAGTAAAATGCATTGGCACCAAAATCTAGCATTAAACAATATTCTACTAAGTAAAAATACTGATAACTATAACAATAAAATTTAAAACTTGCTTACTGAATCAAATACAGCCAAAGGGTTTTCACTTTTCAACTATCATAATTAAACTACACCAATCAAATACATAATTCAGGAAACATTTCTAAATTATTCATAGCAACAATTATTTCCTCTAAATTTTTCATTGCCTTTTTAGAATCACATACTCAACAAGTTCAAAAGTGCACTGGAAGTTTCCATAGAGGATAAATAGAACATATTACGGGAGAGATGAGTTGGTGTACTTCTGGACTACCTTGTGTTCTGTGATTTTCCAAAGCAGAATTACAATAACCAAAACCCACCTTGAGCTCCATACACAAGTACAGAAAAAATATATTATGGTTAGAATATGTTATCTTTTATAAAATCAATTAATATGCTATAATATTCAAACTACCTGTACAGGACTTGCTGGCAATCTAGAAGCAAACATGAACATAAAATGTACCAATGCAAATGAGATTTCCATACATAAATTTCATCGAAAATAAGAATCACAGAAAATATATAATTAAGTAAAACTACAATGTCAATATTAAGGACCCCAAGATGGGGCCAAGGTTAGATAACACCACCATACCTACTTTACAGCTTCCTCTTGCTTTATATATTTAATTTAATCCATGACAATGTCAGTAACGGATTTATATTATGTAAATCATATCAAAATCAAAGGTTTCAAATACCTCAGACACACAAGATAATATTCATCATGAATCTCTAAGATACAGTGAATCTTGCCTGACCACAAACGAATAACACAAATAAAATATTTATTTTTTTTTTCTATTTCATCGGGATTATCAGACAAAAGATATTTATCACATGTAATTATTTACTCGATAAACAAAGAGAAAAACTAAATACACAACTCACAAGTGTTATTCCGGGGAAGTTTTCAAACCGGTTGGACTTAACTAACCTCCCCAAACCACCCAATTCCCACTGATACACCAATTTACACATTATTATGCACGGTAAACAAATAACATCCCTAGCACAAGGGGAGGAAAATGTCCCCGTGTCCGTCAGGTCCCCACCAATCCCACATGGAGCCAAAATTATGAAAATACAGAAGGAATTATCACCTCGTGTGCTCTCAGTCCTCTGTTCGAGAAATCCCGCGCTGGCCACCGGGATTTAAATGGCCTGTCACGCACCTACAACGACTCCCTCCTGTTTCCCTCCTCTTTCCTATTTTTCCCGCCTAATTTACTGACACTGAAACCACGTTGGCGATCCCACGTCCATCCCGGGAATATGATCCCGCAGGATCACCAGGCCGGCGGGGCAACGCAAGACAAATCCTCACGGTCCCGCGCAGCCAAACTTTAATTTAAATACCCCCAAGACTCACCGGTAAACTCGATCGTGCGGCCAGAAACGATCCCTCGAAACGTGGAGGGCTATATTTTCCCGTCTCCTACGTGAAGTACAGCAAAACACTCGTCATTACAGGGAAAAACCGGTGTGCTCCACTTACCTCTATGTATTCCTCATTGATTTGGAATATATAAACGTGAATATTCCACTTATATTAGCAAAATAAATACACACACGACACACTGCTCTCAGAAACATTGGTCCTCGCACACACTCAGTCGTACGTTATGACAAAGGCAGACAGAATTTTGAAATCTAGGGCGCTGATTGGTCGGTTAGGGTCACGTGATCGGGCGCGGCGGTGCCATGTTTCCACTGTGTACCGTTGTCATGGCAACGCCTGCCAGTCCGGGTCATGATGCTTCTATTCATGGAGGAAGACTGGGGTCGATGTAAACAATGGCCCCTCTTCTAATGGCCTCATAATATCATGAGGTTTTACACGATATTTTCCACCATTTCCTGAATATCAACGATCCCTTGTAAGACTAGATATCTGCCTATGATTTCGATGGACATATTTCCACCGTCTGCCAATACATCATATCAAGAAAAATTACTCAATTGCACTTTCCTTATTTAGTAAATGACTATGATTGACAATAACAAGTAAAGCCAACTAAATATAGTCAATTAAGACATTTAATTCCATAAAGAACAGTCGCTTGGTATGTCATGAAGACGATAACCAATCCCAGGAGTAATCTATTTAATTATATTATAGAGATAAAGTGAAATAAAAAATATATGATATGTTATCGATCCGTGACAAGAACTCGTCAACTATATGATAATATTATCGCTCTCCTGACAGTACGGGCAACGTCCGATATCTATCATACGTATTATACTTTTAGATTTAGATAATAATACCTTTTATATACTAGAAGTTCCATGGAAATAAGGACAAAATATTAACATAAAGTCTTGAGAGTAATGGAGAAAGAGAAATAATGTGTAAATCGAGAGGTAAAAGTCTCCCTATTTTCCTAAACAGGTGATGGAAATTGAGCGTAGGTCAGGCATGTCAACCAGCGGGATGTATATAAAGACTTGTGGTGACATTTCCACCCAGAGATGACGGCAAAAAGTCTTGTAGCCTACAAATACAAGTCCCTCTCATGCCACCATACCATGTGACAATGTTTTGATAGCACGTTCCCTCTCGCGCGACACGTGCACATTTGGCAACGCCGCATCAAACTCGCGCGCTGATTGGCTCCCTAGTAAACGTGACATTGAGGGCAGGTTTAAATGTCTATCCTTCCACTAGCTCCAACCGAACCACTATCCTGCCGTAAAAAACTTCTGAATTCGAGCGAGGTTTACGAAGTAATGAATGAGACTTTGCTTGATTTGAGAACTTCAACGTGTTCATCAAACTTTCAGCGATTTAGGTGGATCAAATTAAATAAGACATAAAAGTTGAATGATGCAGGAGATTCGGAGTTACTGAAGCCTCGTTGTCCAATGATGGGCCTTCCCGCTCGCGCCCTTTCAAATATGGCGATCGTGTCCTGGGATAATTTCGCTTCGATTTAAAACGTGTTCCATTACTCTACTACCGTTGCTTCAAATGGCACCATTATTAATTAGGAGTTATTTTTAATGGTACATCTACAGTACTAAATGCCTAATATTAAGGTACACTCGTAAAAATAGCCTCGGCGAAACAGAGAATGGAGCGGGCGAGCCCATTTTGTTATGGGTGGGGGAAGGTGAGTAAAAGTCGTAGTAACGGTTGGTATAAGGCGGGCTTTTTAACCGCGCGAGAAGAAAAGATGTTTTTAAAGTTCCAACCGTCTTGAAACGTTCTCCGTGATCCTTGTCTCTTATTGCTCGCTAGTTCTAACGACCCCTACCACTCCATACAAACGGCCGTTCTCGCTGGCCTGTTCGTCTCTTGTTCGGATGTAGGATCGATTATTGGCCACCGACTACCGAGAAGGATCGATATTCTCCTGGATGGGGATAGGATCAATAAATGAGTCATTTCTCACTTTAGGGGGAGCATGGCTGTTTCTCCATGACTCACAACACAAGACTTCCATATACCACACAGCACAACGTTTGGCAGTTGTTAGAACGTCACACAATCCTAACTTCATTTAGTTTTTACTGAACGTAGATCGTCACGGATTGAGTATATAACCCAAGGGATTATTTCTGGTAAATTATTGTACTCCCCAGGATGTTTGTCAGCTGTGGCTGGGTGGTAGGAAAGGGGTAATTCATAATTAAGAATCAAATGGGAATAATTGCCACAAGTGGTACGGGGAGAGGATGTGATATGGCAACAGCTAGCTTCCCGCACTGGGTAAAGGCCGACCAAGAACTGGATTCACTTACGTAACTCCAGGCAAATTAATGATACAAAGTCTCCAACAACCAAACGGACGCAATCAGCGATGAATTTAATGTCTTCCTAGATAGGCCTCCTGGTATATAAATATGGGGGCACTTGGCATACGATTTAAAGGGCAGTTAAACGTCGGTATAAATACTAGTCCGTGAGCTGGTCCCAGCAACAGATCTTGGTAACAATGGGTTATTTACAATATGGAATACATGTCTCCGCCTACTGTTCTTCATTAACTATTTATGATTTACTTTTAACTATGGAAATACTGACCCAAATTACCATTTAGGCAATAAATTAATAGATTAATTAGTGGATATTTCTCATGAACAAAAGTCTTTCAAATAAGGACGATGGTATTATAATTATTATCAATTATTATTATTATCATTATTATTATTATTATCATTATTATTATTCTGCAGCGATGAATATGAAAAAAACTGTTATTAAAGATCACCTCCAGCCATACACGCCGATCAATAACTTTTTAAAATCCCACGATGGATTTAAAACCAATTTTTCGAGATTACTTATTTCATCACGCACGGATAATCCTCTTTATGGCTAGCTATATCAATCCCTAACAACTGTACAGTAGTTATACATAACAACTAATTGAATTGGACTTGAAAATACTGAAGTTGATAACGAAGACTCCCTTCCCTTGCCTTATGTATCAGAGAATAACTATGAAAAATATATATATGAAGTTATCAGACCTGCCAATAGTTACGAGCGCAGATAGAACGCAAATAACGAATTTAACATCACTAGAAATACTCAAACATTATTTCTTTAATGATATTTAACAAACCGTGGATTCCATACTATTATTTGACGTATATCATATCATGTAATTTTTCCCTTCGGCTCAGTTATTCTTTTTTCTGACCTAGATTTAGAAAGCGTAAAGTTAGGTTAATCCTACTTACCTTTGTATATAGGTTGTGGGATTTAAAGGTTATAGACTGTTGTGTGGTCTTTTAACCCAGAAATATAAACACATACATACACACACATACATACATACATACGTACATACATACAAAGAATTTTTCGTTCCTTCCAAAGTAAGACAGTTATTGTATGGATACCTTACGCTGAGAATCAGTACAAGGAATAGTGGTAGTAGAGGTTATCAAATGTGTTTATATCACGGTAAACCATGATATTCATCGACTCATAAACATTACGATGAGTTTTTGCTTGTTCGTACTCACTGTACACAAACTAGACGCTGGGGGTATGACAGTTCTGTTCCCTCAGGGGGGGTAAGGGAAACTGGGGGGCGGGGGTTAGCATCTGATCACAGGAGGGTGTACACAAAGGGGCTGCCCAGGGGGTAAACCCCCCACCCCATCCCCCCTTAAATGCTAACTTCACAGTACTCTGACTCAGCCTAGCAATGAGGAACGTATGCAAATGACGCCACAAGTCTACTAAGTTAAAATCTCTTTCCCGATCAAGATATACTTTGATATTACAATCACAACTATAAAATTAATGTTGGTAAATTAAGGAGAGAAAATCCTCTCTCCTTCAAGGTGCGTAAGACTATTCCATAGCTCCAAGAACTTTACCAAAATAATAGGGAGTTTATGGTCATGAAATATCTTGATCACCTTTGAAAAGTGTTTATAATCTTTTCTATTCGTGGTTGTAACCTGACCCTATTGGTCGTTGGCCCGATGCCCCAAAATAACCAACCAGTCTTTAGAATTGAAAAAAGAACTTCAGTTTTTACAATGATATGTATCTAACAGGCGATTTCTAGGTTAATGACCAGTTATCAGACGATGACCCTTAATTGTAACAATATATATGTATGAATCCGGCCACTTCATAATTGTATTTTGAACGATGTTAAATTCGCTCTAACAATCATAAAATAACCCACAATTTTGTAACTAATATCAGTTTGTGTAGAATTAACCATTATTTTTGATGTTCAAACCACTATAACCCAGTTCTTGTTGAATTAAGGTTGTATAATGTTATTAAGAACATATCTACCAATTGGGCCATCTTATATCAATATTAAACGCCCCTCAACCTTCATAAACTCTATGTTTTAAACAGCATAAACAAGACGCAGTGAAAGGGTTGACACAGTTTCCTAAGGTAGACAATGAATAAAGGATATGTGGCGATACCCAGTAAATCAAATGCAAAACTTGAAATAGAGAAATAAGGTAGTAAATAATGATGCCATCTTTTCTTTGAATAGAATAACTCATCTCTCTTCCTTTCTTACCTGCTTCCATCATGTCTTTCTGTCGAAATCAGTTCTAAAAGTGCTTTTGACTTTGCTTTTGGTGACCCTCACCAGATCTGACATGGTGGGGTTCGCTTGTCCTCTTTAATGTGTAAGTTAGATGATTCTACGTACAGGATCTTATTTCTAGTTCCTTTGATGAGAATTAAGGGGTAGAAAGCATGAATATCTTTCCCCCTCGTGTAATGTGACAAGTTTTCTCCTTTTTACGAATTCGTTTGGTGTAAAATAGAAAGGAAAATCGCAATGGTCGGTTCGTTACGTAATTCCAGCCCGGCCAAGCCTCTGGGATCGATCAAACGACTATCCAAAGACGCGGAGGGGAGCGACGTACACCTCCCTCCCCCCTCCCCCCTCCTAACCGACCCAAGGTTAACGAGGAATCCGTTTACAAGACGTGAAATGAAAATGGTGTTCAACGAGGAGTGATACACGAATTTCTTTAATACTTTTAAGATATTCTTGGATGATGTTAGATGTGGTGAAGGAATGTCTGCTCCTAAACAGATACAAAAACACTGAACCTAAGTGTATTTAAAGCGATTTTGAGAGGATAATTATAAATCAATCGTATTAATTTGGTTAACTGATGTGTTTTATAAGACTTACTCCTTATTCTAATGTAAAATAAGATACGACAAGTCGAGCCAAACGTGAGCAGACATTCCTTCACTTCCTGCAACATATGTGGCTGTTATGAACAACAGAAACATTGCTGTGAATTTGTACTCATGTTGCAGTGTTGACATTGCCTTTGTGGCATTAATGACGACATTATTTTGTGTTAAGAAGTAGCTTGCCCTTCGGTGATATTTAGTATCTATTTTGGGAAAGATCTTGAAGGCCAACGTAATTTCAGAATTGTTGGTATCTATTGCGATTATTCAACTTCAGAATGTTCTTAAGGTGAGTAATCTTATCATAGGTTCAGGATTTATATATTGGGATCATGGCGGATATATAAACTAGGTCTAGGATATATACATGTATATACATATACCTGGGATCATACCGGAAATATCGGAGGAGAAGCCGTAGAAGATGGCCTCTCAGTAATCCCCCAAACCCGAGTCATGCCCTAGGGAATATATTAATCTTATCAGATCAATATTAATCTAATGTATGATAACATGATAGGAATATTACATATAATAAATGAAATAACGAACAGTCCTGTGTTATACTTTTTTCGATCTGGGACACTAGTTATTCATATCAATTTCTCTGGAGTTATGATGATGTGTTATAAGTGGTTCAGTACCCCATCACACATCTGCATCATACAATCTCAACTCCTTTTAGATATATCGTATTCCGAAAGAAAAATATTGTCGTCCAAATGGCATAAGATATTTGGGAAAGAAGTATCAAATGGTCGTTTTGGTAGTTAAATATATTTCCAAGGGTAATACATCGGTGGAAAAGACTTAGTAATGATGTTTTCCATCAGGGTTGTTAAATCTTCAACTACGTCTGTTACGGTCGGGAACCTCCGGGTGATTCAAATACCCTCCCTCCAGTGGGGCACATGGAGGGTGAGGGAGGTGTGGGGGGTGGAAATAGTATAGAGACGTTGTCGCCAATGTGGACCTTACACATGGGGAACAAAAGGGTGGATGTAGGGTAGCACGGTCCCTGGGTACTTCCTTGTAACCTGAGGGCAGATTTCCTGGTGGGGGGGGGTGGGGGGGGCACTATTTCCACCAGCTGGTCTCTCTATTTTCTCACTATATATATATTTCTCTAAAGCAGAACATCACAACATTCTTTGTCTCTGGTACGTCTGTTTTTACATTTTTTCGACCGACTTGTACGAGATGATGGTATATTTTTTGACTGACGTAAAGCGGAGCTTTGTTATTTTCGTTATTAGGGAACTGGTTCAAAATGTAGGTCAGATGGGTAGTCGTTATGGGGTGTGGGGTGGAGTGCGGTTAGGGGTTGGGGGGGTTTAAGGGTGGGAGGCGCTGTTGTGTGCTGCCGGCCACTGTCCTCCTCCTCCTCCTCCTCCTGTATTTGTACAGTAAATAATGGTGTTCAGAGGGTCGAAGATCATCACTCGGGGCTGTACGATGATGGAGGTAGAGCGTAAAAAAAACGTTATAAAACGTTGGTTTTTTACGTGGTTTGCGACGTAATGATATGCAATTAAGGAGAAGGACCAGGTGTCAGGTTTAAAGGGCTTAGCTCCTCACTTCCCTCAGGTGTGAGACACTGGTACTGTGTTGCGTGGTGGAAGCGACCCCCTTGTGTATTTCTGCTTTGAGGAAACCGTGATATGATTGTGACATTACCACTAAAGATGGTGTGAGGTAGGGCTAAAGCGCGTAGCGCTCACCGCATGTGTGTACATACAAAAGAGGGGGATTTCTAGCTGAGGGTGTTCACAATCTTCATTCCTATCAAATCAAGGATAGTTTCATGTAGAAATGATCATCCGGTCTGTCTCTAAGTCACTGAGTGGGTCGAGTGCTTAGACGTTTACGAATTCGACAGCTCTGTCGACGCTGATCCACAGTCCGGGTCGATTTAAGTAGGGAACCACATCCCTACCTCTTTGTACTTGCTACCTGACCCACATACTCAAAAGGAGAACGAAAATATTGGTATAAATAGTTCTGGTAAACGGCCATTATATCTTTGAGATCAGCTTTGCATACGGGTGAGGTTATCAGTGTGTCCCTGCCGCTTTTAGCCCTTATGTGCGTTATAGACGTTTTACACACACACACACACACACACACACACACACACACACACCAGCAAGGGCCTGTCGGGGTTCGGACCCTCATGGATTCGAACTGTAGGTGTGGCGGTGGTCGTCCTACACTCAACTTAGGTGTTTATCCACCCCATCAGGTCTGCTTGGTTAGTGAGCACCTGCTCTAGGCTGGGGTGTTCGTGTGCGCATACGTATAACAAAGTTAAGGAATGGGACAACACGAGTGTAAAACTCTCTCCTTGTGACACATAAATAATAATCCCAAAACAGTGGACACAAACGCCTCTTTTTATGATACTGAAACTTTGGTAAATTGAAAAAGATGTTACAATCTTTCATACCACTGGTCACTTTAATTACTTCCAATGTACCATTACGTTTCTGGTGATTTCTATCCACTCTAAAGCTAGATGTTTGAAGGGTTGATATAAGCGTTAATTTGGACTTCTTCGAGAGCAGATGCTGTACTTCCTTAATACATCTGTGTTGTCTGATATTAGAAATACGTATGAAGTTTACTCCACTAAGGCATCTATGAACACCAATTACGATAATGGTCTACAATTGATGAATATAATGGCATTTCCTCACGTTCTTTTCTCTTAAAAAATACTGCATGATATCTGGCCTTTGAATTACCTCTTAAGGGTTTGGTTATCAATAAAACGTATATTTCAGTAGGAAACGCATTGAAAATTTGTTACGTATGCAGGGAAGATATGAAAAAAAGCTCCTGGATACAATATGATACAACGAGAGAGTGAATGAGAGAATATCATACATTTTCTTATGGCCTCTTAAAATACAAAAGTTACCCATACATTTTAACGTTTTCTCTTATACAACATAACAGAAAATGAAATTTTAGTAATACCTAACTATTCTACTGCTCGCGAGTTATGAGATTTTGATTATATGTTTGCTCTAGACGTTCATGAACAAAAAATATAAATTTGAAGTTATTTCAATAAACTTTAACAAATTCATATCAACTCACAGGCAGCAATTTTACTAATTTCAGTTCTTTATTATCAAAATGTATTAGTGAAAAACACGTTTGTCAGCACCAGGTGTTTTATATATAGATATATATATATATATATATATATATATATATATATATATATATATATATATATATATATATATATATATATCATAGGTTAACATTACCCTGCTTCCTACTTCGGCTGTATTTCCTTTTCTAATTATTTACATTCTAGCTTTCATTCTCTTTCTTTATTTTTCAGTTCTTGCTCCTCTAACCTGGCTACAGGTATAGCATACCTCTGTGATATTGGACGTCAACGTTTACCCAACCAAAAGTTAATAAGACATATTATTACATACTTCTGCACTGACCCGTGTTGACAGAGAATTTTTTTTTTCAGATATTTTTTTCCACACTTGTAATTTTCTATTAGAAAGGGAGGTATTCCTGTATATGCTCAATGTTTAATGCAAGGGATATGTAGGGAATGTTAATTATTCATGATTATACTCGGGAATGTTAATCATATTATATTTTTGATTATCATTCTCTGAAGATTTTAGTTGCAGTCAGTTTTTTAAATGTTTATAAGTCACAATTCCAACAAAAATGCTGAAAATCTTTTATATACAAATTTCTATCGATCATAAAGTCAATATTTTTTGTGGTAGGAAGGAGACAAATAAATAGACCGATAGATAGATGGATAGATTAATAGATAGTTCGAGGAATATATGCGTAGATGGAGGAATAGGTAGATAGATAGACAGAGAGACAGATATATAGATAGATCGGGGGCAGACAGATAGAAACAGGATAGATAAAGGGACAGACAGATATATAGAAATATAGAATGTTAAATAGACAGTGTGAACAGAATATGCAAAATACAACGTAAATTAATGACTTATACAAACTACTATTCATCAAAGCCAGATAGCTAACTCACACCCACCAGAACACATCTTTATCATCATTAATAACAGATGCTTGTAAGGGCCATTTGTTACAAATGGGGCCCCCTCACGTCTTCCCTACCTTCTACGTCTACAGTTCCTCGTATTACGTCCCTGACTACATGGGATATACAAGCAGACCACATCTGTCTTGGGCATTAAAAACCAACCTATCATTTATGCAAATGATCGTTATTAAGTACCCAATCAACTGGGGCCTGGCCACTAAGAGGATAGAAAGGTACTATGTTGATAAGCGGGTTTTTAAGAAAAGTACTCGAAACTACATCTATAAATCATTTATGGTTTGATAAAGAAATATGAATCAAAGTGAGAGGAACACACACACACACACACACACACACACACACACACACACACACATTTTCGTGGTGTAGTGGTTAGCGTTACTGACTGTAAGCCAGCACGGGCCTGCCCGGGGTCGGACCCGTATGGGTTCGAATCTTCAGCGCAGGAGAGTTGGCCCACAACCATCCCAGGCGTTCATCCTCTCCTCGGGGCTGGTCGATAACTGGGTACCTGGCTTAGGCTGTGGTGCATGTAATGAATAGAGGAAGGAGTAGAGTGAGGATTTAAATCCTCGAAGGCGCTACCTCGCTACGGCGGGAAAGAACAGGTAAAAGAGAAGAAAATGTATAGTATAATTCCGAAAATGAAATGAAATCAACATGTTAAAGAAAAGTAAAGAATTTTTCTTTAAACATTAAGCGGCAAATGTACCATCTTACTGAGGGGTCGTAACGTCGTGCTCACGAGAGAGAGAGAGAGAGAGAGAGAGAGAGAGAGAGAGAGAGAGAGAGAGAGAGAGAGAGAGAGAGAGAGAGAGAGAGATGACTGGGAAATGACGGTGGAAGAACGTGTCATGTCGGCAAAGTCCACACGCCACAGTTACTCTGGTCGTCATGCAGTGTCTTCTCAACTTGGAAAAACGACCTTAAACCGCGTTAGCAAATGGCGTTTTTATGCCCCCAAACTCCGTCAGATACACTGAGCGTCAGTCTTTATTTGTTTCATCTTCAATTTCCTGACTCGGGTCAAACTTCAGGTCCTCCTTAGGGGTCGAAGAACGTGCTGGAGAGGATTTGAGCAACTCTGCAGTATTATTTTATTGTGGGTTTCTTTTTTTTTTCCCTTTTCATTTGCTGTTCACGAATTAATGTAATCTGGTGGACTGAGGGTCTGGCATTGTTATTTCGCCACTTGAAGTATACGAGTTGGTGTTTTAACGCCGCCGTTGGATGTAGTATAGAAGCATTGGACACTCTATGGAAGCGTTGAATGTAGTATAGAAGCATTGGACACTCTATGGAAGCGTTGAATGTAGTATAGAAGCATTGGACACTCTATGGAAGCGTTGAATGTAGTATAGAAGCATTGGACACTCTATGGAAGCGTTGAATGTAGTATAGAAGCATTGGACACTCTATGGAAGCGTTGAATGTAGTATAGAAGCATTGGACACTCTATGGAAGCGTTGAATGTAGTATAGAAGCATTGGACACTCTATGGAAGCGTTGAATGTAGTATAGAAGCATTGGACACTCTATGGAAGCGTTGAATGTAGTATAGAAGCATTGGACACTCTATGGAAGCGTTGAATGTAGTATAGAAGCATTGGACACTCTATGGAAGCGTTGAATGTAGTATAGAAGCATTGGACACTCTATGGAAGCGTTGAATGTAGTATAGAAGCATTGGACACTCTATGGAAGCGTTGAATGTAGTATAGAAGCATTGGACACTCTATGGAAGCGTTGAATGTAGTATAGAAGCATTGGACACTCTATGGAAGCGTTGAATGTAGTATAGAAGCATTGGACACTCTATGGAAGCGTTGAATGTAGTATAGAAGCATTGGACACTCTATGGAAGCGTTGAATGTAGTATAGAAGCATTGGACACTCTATGGAAGCGTTGAATGTAGTATAGAAGCATTGGACACTCTATGGAAGCGTTGAATGTAGTATAGAAGCATTGGACACTCTATGGAAGCGTTGAATGTAGTATAGAAGCATTGGACACTCTATGGAAGCGTTGAATGTAGTATAGAAGCATTGGACACTCTATGGAAGCGTTGAATGTAGTATAGAAGCATTGGACACTCTATGGAAGCGTTGAATGTAGTATAGAAGCATTGGACACTCTATGGAAGCGTTGAATGTAGTATAGAAGCATTGGACACTCTATGGAAGCGTTGAATGTAGTATAGAAGCATTGGACACTCTATGGAAGCGTTGAATGTAGTATAGAAGCATTGGACACTCTATGGAAGCGTTGAATGTAGTATAGAAGCATTGGACACTCTATGGAAGCGTTGAATGTAGTATAGAAGCATTGGACACTCTATGGAAGCGTTGAATGTAGTATAGAAGCATTGGACACTCTATGGAAGCGTTGAATGTAGTATAGAAGCATTGGACACTCTATGGAAGCGTTGAATGTAGTATAGAAGCATTGGACACTCTATGGAAGCGTTGAATGTAGTATAGAAGCATTGGACACTCTATGGAAGCGTTGAATGTAGTATAGAAGCATTGGACACTCTATGGAAGCGTTGAATGTAGTATAGAAGCATTGGACACTCTATGGAAGCGTTGAATGTAGTATAGAAGCATTGGACACTCTATGGAAGCGTTGAATGTAGTATAGAAGCATTGGACACTCTATGGAAGCGTTGAATGTAGTATAGAAGCATTGGACACTCTATGGAAGCGTTGAATGTAGTATAGAAGCATTGGACACTCTATGGAAGCGTTGAATGTAGTATAGAAGCATTGGACACTCTATGGAAGCGTTGAATGTAGTATAGAAGCATTGGACACTCTATGGAAGCGTTGAATGTAGTATAGAAGCATTGGACACTCTATGGAAGCGTTGAATGTAGTATAGAAGCATTGGACACTCTATGGAAGCGTTGAATGTAGTATAGAAGCATTGGACACTCTATGGAAGCGTTGAATGTAGTATAGAAGCATTGGACACTCTATGGAAGCGTTGAATGTAGTATAGAAGCATTGGACACTCTATGGAAGCGTTGAATGTAGTATAGAAGCATTGGACACTCTATGGAAGCGTTGAATGTAGTATAGAAGCATTGGACACTCTATGGAAGCGTTGAATGTAGTATAGAAGCATTGGACACTCTATGGAAGCGTTGAATGTAGTATAGAAGCATTGGACACTCTATGGAAGCGTTGAATGTAGTATAGAAGCATTGGACACTCTATGGAAGCGTTGAATGTAGTATAGAAGCATTGGACACTCTATGGAAGCGTTGAATGTAGTATAGAAGCATTGGACACTCTATGGAAGCGTTGAATGTAGTATAGAAGCATTGGACACTCTATGGAAGCGTTGAATGTAGTATAGAAGCATTGGACACTCTATGGAAGCGTTGAATGTAGTATAGAAGCATTGGACACTCTATGGAAGCGTTGAATGTAGTATAGAAGCATTGGACACTCTATGGAAGCGTTGAATGTAGTATAGAAGCATTGGACACTCTATGGAAGCGTTGAATGTAGTATAGAAGCATTGGACACTCTATGGAAGCGTTGAATGTAGTATAGAAGCATTGGACACTCTATGGAAGCGTTGAATGTAGTATAGAAGCATTGGACACTCTATGGAAGCGTTGAATGTAGTATAGAAGCATTGGACACTCTATGGAAGCGTTGAATGTAGTATAGAAGCATTGGACACTCTATGGAAGCGTTGAATGTAGTATAGAAGCATTGGACACTCTATGGAAGCGTTGAATGTAGTATAGAAGCATTGGACACTCTATGGAAGCGTTGAATGTAGTATAGAAGCATTGGACACTCTATGGAAGCGTTGAATGTAGTATAGAAGCATTGGACACTCTATGGAAGCGTTGAATGTAGTATAGAAGCATTGGACACTCTATGGAAGCGTTGAATGTAGTATAGAAGCATTGGACACTCTATGGAAGCGTTGAATGTAGTATAGAAGCATTGGACACTCTATGGAAGCGTTGAATGTAGTATAGAAGCATTGGACACTCTATGGAAGCGTTGAATGTAGTATAGAAGCATTGGACACTCTATGGAAGCGTTGAATGTAGTATAGAAGCATTGGACACTCTATGGAAGCGTTGAATGTAGTATAGAAGCATTGGACACTCTATGGAAGCGTTGAATGTAGTATAGAAGCATTGGACACTCTATGGAAGCGTTGAATGTAGTATAGAAGCATTGGACACTCTATGGAAGCGTTGAATGTAGTATAGAAGCATTGGACACTCTATGGAAGCGTTGAATGTAGTATAGAAGCATTGGACACTCTATGGAAGCGTTGAATGTAGTATAGAAGCATTGGACACTCTATGGAAGCGTTGAATGTAGTATAGAAGCATTGGACACTCTATGGAAGCGTTGAATGTAGTATAGAAGCATTGGACACTCTATGGAAGCGTTGAATGTAGTATAGAAGCATTGGACACTCTATGGAAGCGTTGAATGTAGTATAGAAGCATTGGACACTCTATGGAAGCGTTGAATGTAGTATAGAAGCATTGGACACTCTATGGAAGCGTTGAATGTAGTATAGAAGCATTGGACACTCTATGGAAGCGTTGAATGTAGTATAGAAGCATTGGACACTCTATGGAAGCGTTGAATGTAGTATAGAAGCATTGGACACTCTATGGAAGCGTTGAATGTAGTATAGAAGCATTGGACACTCTATGGAAGCGTTGAATGTAGTATAGAAGCATTGGACACTCTATGGAAGCGTTGAATGTAGTATAGAAGCATTGGACACTCTATGGAAGCGTTGAATGTAGTATAGAAGCATTGGACACTCTATGGAAGCGTTGAATGTAGTATAGAAGCATTGGACACTCTATGGAAGCGTTGAATGTAGTATAGAAGCATTGGACACTCTATGGAAGCGTTGAATGTAGTATAGAAGCATTGGACACTCTATGGAAGCGTTGAATGTAGTATAGAAGCATTGGACACTCTATGGAAGCGTTGAATGTAGTATAGAAGCATTGGACACTCTATGGAAGCGTTGAATGTAGTATAGAAGCATTGGACACTCTATGGAAGCGTTGAATGTAGTATAGAAGCATTGGACACTCTATGGAAGCGTTGAATGTAGTATAGAAGCATTGAACACTCTATAAAAGCATTGAATGCAGTACAGAAGCATATGACACTCTATAGGAGCACTGAATGAAGTATAAAGGCATTGGACACTCTATGGAAGCGTTGAATGTAGTATAGAAGCATTGGACACTCTAAAGAACCATTTAATGCAGTACAGAAGCACTGAACACGCTATAAAAGCACTGAATGCCCCACATAAGTACTGAACACCCTATAGAAGCACTGAACACTCTACAAAAGCACTGAATGTCCCACATAAGTACTGAACACCCTATAGAAGCACTGAACACTCTACAAAAGCACTGAATGCCCTATATAAGTACTGAACACCCTATAGAAGCTCTGAACACTCTACAAAAACAATGAACACTTTTGAACAGCCTGTGCCTTGCAAAATATAAGGGTAGAGACGCGGTATTCATCCCTTCATCCTTATGGATAAGATGGAGTAAAAGTGCGGACTGTGTAGTGTAAGGTAGAAGCGTATTCATTGTGGAGGATGACTTGGAATGTTGTATGTTCGTAATGAGTGAGCCGAGTGGAGAGGGCTATTGGGAGCAGTGAATAATGGGGCAAAAGTCTATATTTGAAGTGCGTCTAAATATTCAGAATTTCATTATATTCCTATAATACAAGCGCTATATTCTCCCTGAGGCATTTTGGGTCAGTCTATATCGTTATTTTCTAGGATGTTTTGTGATTTATGATATTTTCGACGTAATGTATGCATTTCATTATAATATCTTTACGATACACCTCCTCTGTGTGTTTGTATGTACGTACACTCAAATATACTCCTAACACACACCTTTCTAACGCACACCTTTCTAACGCACACATTTCTATCTCCATCTCTAATCTCTATATCTCTCGTGGTGGTAATGGCCTTCTGGGTTTCATATCTGCAGCATATGTATCGCTAATGAGGTCGCTCCTTCAAGTATTGGAAATTCGTTTCATGGTCCACGCCAGAGATTTGCATCGCCAGTATTTTTCGCCTCTCATAAAAGTGTTTTCCACAATAATCGCATCACACTGTGTGACGCATTGATGAAAATGAGAAAAAAAAATATAAAATTGTCAGTAAGGAATGAGATTAATCAGAGTCTGTATGATTTTGTATATAGGGGACATCTTTTACTATCCATACTTACAAATTAAAACTGTCGAAACTATCAGCGATGATTCATTTAGACAAAACACTTCGTTTAGGATATCAAAGTATAAGTATAATATCATTTTAGATAATTTAAGCTACAATATGTTCCGTAGGATCGGCAGTAAAACAAGGAGCAAGCAAACAAGCAATAAAGGGAAGCAGTGATACATATAGGTTAACAACACTTGTGTTTTGTGCCAAATGCTGGTATTATATTCACCAGATCTCTGGGTTGTTATAACTGCGATCCACTGTAAGCTCAAAATATTATGGAGATTACAATGTAATTCATATCTTTTTGCGGTACTGTAATTACTGGGCGATGATCACATGTGATCTTGTAATCCTGTAATCTTTTGAACTGCCTTGATGATTTCATGGGTTTACTCTGTAATCATGGGTTTACCCTGTAATCATGGGTTTACCCTGTCATCATGGGTTTACTTTGCGATCGTGGGTTTACTCTGCAATCATGGGTTCACTTTGTAATCATGGGTTTATTCTGTAATCATGGGTTTACTCTGCAATCATGGGTTTACTTTGTAATCATGGGTTTATCCTGTAATCATGGGTTTACTCCGTAATCAAATTCATTCTGGGTAACTGATGATAAAGGATCTGTCCTACAGTAATTGGTGATTTGAACTCAGTGTTGGGAAAATGGGGGTAGGGTACGTGTGAACGCCATCCCTCGTCTCTCCTTACTTTTCTCTCTTCTTTAGCTGTATGTTTCCTATAAGGCCAGTCTTGGGAGGGGGGGGGGGGGGAGGGTCTGAAGTCTTACACACAACTTGTAGAAGGTGACATTCGATATTAAACACTCCCCCCCCCCTTCTCCCCCTCCCTTCTCCCCCCCATTGAAATAACAATGAGTGACAGTGACGTCAAGCAGCGTGATAAGTCGATTCCAAGCCACATGATCATCGTTACAGGATGATGGGGGGGCGTAACACCACATATAAACACTGACTGTAACATAGCTGTAACACCTGCAGTGTAGTTGAGTCATTACAGAGGAAGAGCAGGTGTGGGGCGCTTTAGACATACAGTGGACTTCGAAATCCACTGTTGTTTAGCTTTGAGGTTCATATTGATTTCTAAATTTCTTTAGAATTCCCTTTTTACTAAATGGCGCCTCGTATTACTTTATACCAAGTTATTAAATTATAAAGTAATTTTTTTTTACGTTTTTGATTTTAAGAATTCTTTCGATATGCAAATTTGGCCCAAACACTGATGCATTTCCATCAAAATGGTGGAAAATATATATTTTTTCGTACACCTTGATGGTTTCCTGTTTGCCTTTTCGTCTTGGGGAGTAAACTATTGTCGCCCCAGGGGTCCAACTCTTGTGAAATCAGCGTCAATCAAGACATACAAGAGTCGAGGGTCTGTCTAGCCTCAAGCACAAGGTATGAGAGATGCCTCCTGCCTTCCCCTACCTCCTCCTCCTCGTTAAACCTATGTTTGCAAGCACCAACCTTGGGGTGCAGCCAGGCCCATCAGCCAACACTAGGGTAGCGGGAAGGATTTCTCACAAGCTTTCTGGCCCAGATATATCATTCATTTTTCTTTTTTTTCTAATTTCTTTTTTTTCCCCTCCGCTAAACTGCTCTTTTCACGAGCGACTCTTTGATTATTCAAGTTGAATATTGCTGCGAGAGAAGCTTTCGTTATTCGTGACTCAGTCTAGACGTAATATTTGTGTCACTGAGAATTTTATTGATTTTTTTTATGATGGAGGAAGTGTTTTGATGTTCTCCTCTCTCTCTCTCTCTCTCTCTCTCTCTCTCTCTCTCTCTCTCTCTATATATATATATATATATATATATATGACATTTGTGTGTGTGTGTGTGTGTGTGTGTGTGTGTGTGTGTGTGTGTGTGTGTGTGTGTGTGCCATTCATACTTTGAAAAATAAACGGTGGAATCATTCACCGTGCCACAATGAATTCTCCTGGAATTAGTCTTGATCACAACAAATACCAGAATAAACTTTTTTCTGTTTTTTTTTGACAAATGGTGTGTCGTAGAGTGGAGATATATCAACGTCATGGTGGGTTATAGTGCGCTCTTATATATATATATATATATATATATATATATATATATATATATATATATATATATATATATATATATATATATATATATCTACGATATATCAAGGTATTAGAACCATCGTATTAGCATCCTCCTCCCCCCACCCCTTTCCCCTCCCGTCATCACCCCTTCTAGGGCTGAAATGTGACTCTGGAATTTTAAAGTTGGATGAGAGAGAGAGAGAGAGAGAGAGAGAGAGAGAGAGAGAGAGAGAGAGAGAGAGAGTTTGACGGGACACGACGGAGGGAGGGAGAGAGAGGTATGTTTTAAGTCCCTCTGGCATGAATTAAGGCTCGACTGCTCCATTGGTTTTTCTAATAATGTCTCGACGACAGTAATTGGTTCATTGGCCTCCCTGATGATTTGTCTCAGCTACGCTAATTGGTTCATTGGCCTCGTGCGATTTTGAGTCTGTATCACTGACTGGTCCGCCGGTGTCCTTTGCAATCCTGTCACAGCAACGATGATTGGTCAACTGCCCTCCCTTATAATGTCTCGACAACACTAATTGGAGCATTGACTTCCCTTGTAATGTCTAAGGAATTCTGATTGGTCCATTGGCATCAGTCTTCCACCAATTGTAGGTCAACTTTACAAAAATATAAAGATACGTGAAAGAGACAATTCAAATTAGAGGAATTGATTTGCAAGGTGTGAAAGCATTTGCAAGAACTACGTTTTCAAATTTAGGAATGAAATTTGGCAGTAGAAAATGTGGCCGCTTTGAGAATCATGGATGCGGTGGGTGTGATACGAGACAAAAAAAAAACCCCAAACAAACACACACAAAAAAAAGCGAGCAAAAACACAAGTGGCGTCAATGTATCGAAGAGAGTTCGAAGCGTACCACAATTAGGTTCGAGTTACAATGAGTCTAATGGGTAAAATTATGGGCAAGATAAAACAAATGTGTTTGAAATACACAGTTCGAAACGAACCCTAGCATTGGGTCGAGTTACATGTAGGTACAACAAGTATGGTACACGAAAAATGCGGGCAGATTTACTGTTCCGAATACAGTTGTAAGAACCAACGAACCACAATTGGGTCGCATTACAAGCCCACAAGCTTGTAATGCGTCAATGTGGTCGATAGAAATACAGGCAATAACACAAGCAAAGTGCTTTTAACACTTGGATGGTGTTCCGTCAGGAGGGTCGAACAAAGGCAGTTCGGACCCTACTATATGGATCATTGAACAGGGAGAGTTCGAAGCGTTTCATAAAGTGGGGGTTGGACGCTTGACTATAGCCCCTGGAAAATTGATATAGGCCTAAAACCCAAACAGCCAAGTAACCAACCAGCCGGCAGTTCGCATCGTACCGTGAGAGGATTCGAACCGAGGACAGGTTCAAGTTCGGCAGGCTAAATACCCAGTCCATTATCGAGCTGTCTCAAGTATTTGCCGCCATGATTCGCTCCTGCAAGGATCACCGGAGCTTTTAGCTGCACGCTAGGAGGAGATCCTACCTCCAGTGGCGCTGTGGCCCGATAACGGGGGACTCGTGGATGTGGCTCGATAACAGGAGACTGTTCGTGGATGTGGCCCACTGGTTAGGGATTGTGGTGGATGTGGCCCACTGGTTAGGGGCTGTGGTGGATGTGGCCCTGTTATAATCATTCTCTCCATATCTCTCTCTATCTCTTCTCTCTTCCATCTAGTGTCAAAATGGGAAGGAGAAATCTAACCAAGAGGAATGAGATGTTTACAACACACAACGACTTTTCCCTCGAAACTTCCCAAACAACGAAGATCAGCCGAGTTAAGTTTCGTGAAACTTGGAGTTTCTTTTGTCATGTTACGTAAGGGGGTGTTTTCTTTGCGATGGGGGAGGGGGGAGGGGGTCGCGAAATAAGGCAGTGGACTCCAGGAAATAGACAGCGAGGAGGCGTCATCTTCTGTCTAAGGGTGGGGAAAAAAGGGGGGGGGGGGAAGATATGGCGCAATCTCCGTCTACTTCCATCTACTCCCGTCTACTTCTGTCTATTTACGGGGAGTTAAAACTGCCTATAAAGTCCGGCGCAGAAAACAAACTGCATCATCTGCTGTTAAGCCTTTTATCTTTATATTTTTTCTACTTTATTTCATCATTTACACACACACACACACACACACACACACACACATATATATATATATATATATATATATATATATATATATATATATATATATATATATATATATATTCCTTATTTTCGTGAGTTTTACTTTTTGTATTTGTTTCCATTCTTGATTGGGCGCGTCACAGGTGTGCTATAAATTCATCTATTGATTAAGGACATTCGTTGTACGATAGACGTACCCCATCAGTAAGTGAACCAGAACCCTGTGGTACGTAGAAAACTTGACGCTGCTCTCCACTGGAAGCAGGGCAGGTAAAAAAAAACACCTTAATAGTAACTTTACCTTCGAGTCAAAATTTATATTTTGATTTATCTTCTTGGTAGCAGAAAATCTATGAAGGGTGAGTGATTTCTTGGAGAGAGAGAGAGAGAGAGAGAGAGAGAGAGAGAGAGAGAGAGAGAGAGAGAGAGAGAGAGAGAGAGAGAGAGAGAGAGAATTTGTGTGTGTGTGTGTGTGTGTGTGTGTGTGTGTGGTACACAGATGGAAGGGTAAGTGATGGCGTAGGAGATGGGAGGAAGGGAAATGGAACAGATATTAAAAGCTTGTTGGCTTCCCCCTTCCAGGATGGTTGGGATTCAGGCTGGACTCACGTTTGGGCTGTATGGGACAGACCAATTTCCGGTAACGAGGTTTATGAGGAGTTGAGCCCAACGTTTGTGTGGCGAACGGCCGGAACGTTTGTCTAGTCTGGTGAGCGGCTGGAACGTTTGTCTAGTCTGGTGAGCGGCTGGAACGTTTGTCTTGTCTGATGAGTGGCTGGAACGTTTGTCTAGTCTGATGAGTGGCTGGAACGTTTGTCTTGTCTGATGAGTGGCTGGAACGTTTGTCTAGTCTGATGAGTGGCTGGAACATTTGTCTAGTCTGGTGAGTGGCTGGAACGTTTGTCTAGAACGTTTGTCTTGTTTAGTGAGTGGCCGGAACGTTTGTTTAGTTTGGTGAGTGGCCGGATCGTTCATCTTGTTTAGCGAGCGGATGAAACGTTTGTCATACTTAGCCCAAAAAAAATATTTTGAGCAAGTTGGTACACCTACTTTTCCTGTTCAGTGAGAAAGGTCAATTTGAACTTTTTTCTAAGTACATATACTCTTTTTACCATTATCTGTTGGTACACATTCAGAAAGACTCTGATATTTGCTCCGAACTCTGAATATCTCTGAAGACTCTAGGGTGACTCTACTACCCGGAAAAAGAGAGTTTTAGTGAGATGAAGAATATTTAGATGTGAAGGTAACTTGTCCTTAACTTATTCAAAAAGTAATTTAGAACAAGACTTAAGCGTGAGTTAAGATAGCTGGTTCTTAAATCCATTATAAAGTAATCCTGAGGACAAGTTATAATGATAGCTGAAGATTATCTGATTCTTAAATTCATTAAAACAAGATGAGACAACGTAACTGGTTCTTAAATTCATTAAAACAAGATGAGACAACGTAACTGGTTCTTAAATTCATTTAAAAAGTAATCTAGAATAAGAGTAAATATGACTGTTTCATGAACACTACATAACGAGTCTAGATATCTCAGAACTTCTGTTCTTTAAGAGAATAACATCATCAGTGCACGAGAGGAGATAGGAGATCGTTTTCAAAACACTTCGTTTGTCTCATAATTCTAAGAGTCGGGTACTGTGGGTGTTAAGAACTGAAACTTCCCCTACATCTCTTCTGTTTTGTCTCTGTCTGTCTCAGTACCATCTGTCTAATCAACCAACCATGCCGGGAGGGCGTCATCTGTCTGTCATCATTCGTAATTCTGTCTACATCTTATTCTTCCCTCTTTCGTCCGTCTGTCAACACTCAACAACCCTCTTTCGTTTTCTATCTGTCTTCTTGGCTATGTCTACCTGTCAACGCAAGATGCTTCTGTTTACTGTCTCGCCTTACATCCCCTGTCCCGTCCATCAGCTGTGCCAGAGCAGCTGCCCGTCATTCTTCTGGGTTCCTCATTTCATTCAGTTCCTCATTCACTCCCATCTCTCTTCCAGAACCATTGAAAGAACTTTTCTAACAGCTCTTCAGGAACTTCGAGTTTCCTCAGAGGGCCAATAAACAGTTTAAGAATCTGTCAAGTGTTCTCTGAACCTACAAATAATCTTCGAGAGCTTTTCCAAGACGTCTTTTCTGATTTATTTAGAATTCTTGCAGGCTTTCACGGAAAGCCTTTGACGGGTTCCATTCTGAGGGTAAGAAGAGTTACTATAAACGTCTCCTAAGTTCAGAAGTGCTTGAGGATAGATGTTCAGCCTTTTTCAGAGCCAATCACGTACACAGAAAGGTCTTCTAAGGGTTGTCAACCTCTTAAGGAAAGTCTTATGCGTTGGTCAAGTGTTTTTCTCCTATACACCTTTAGTCTCCTATAGTTTCCACGCACCTGAGGGGCTTGGCATCAGAAACGGGGAGTCCTGGGCCGTGTGCCAACACCCACGGAGCCAGCGCCAGTGCCAGTATCTCCCGGTATGATAGCCCCGGCGGTAATTTGCGCCTTGAGCTAACTGGATTATCAGAGGCACTAAAGATGTCCGGCTGTGACTCATGGCTCAGGATCCCTTCATTAACAGGGACTGGGACTGGGGGGGGGTGTTAACACAACCAGGGATGAGGACTGCTGCTTGCTTGCTGCTGGCGCGATAGAGGAAGGATCCGATGTGTGTGTGTGTGTGTGTGTGTGTGTGTGTGTGTGTGTGTGATGCTCCCGCCCACTGCTGCGTCGAAGGATCCGACGTGCTTTCTGTCGCTTCTGGTGAAGTGTCGAAGGGTTCGACATGCTTCCTGTCGCTTCTGGTGAAGTTTCGAAGGGTTCGACGTGCTTCCTGTCGCTTCTGGTGAAGTGTCGAAGGATCCGACATGCTTCCTGTCGCTTCTGGTGAAGTGTCGAAGGATCCGACGTGCTTCCTGTCGCTTCTGGTGAAGTGTCGAAGGATCCGACATACTTCCTGTCGCTTCTGGTGAAGTGTCGAAGGGTTCGACGTGCTTCCTGCCGCTTCTGGTGAAGTGTCGAAGGATCCGACATACTTCCTGTCGCTTCTGGTGAAGTGTTGAAGGGTTCGACGTGCTTCCTGCCGTTCCTACTGCTACGTCGAAATGTTGGAAGTTTCTTCTGCAACCCCTGCTGCGGTCGGACGTGTTCACTGTTGTTGCTGCAGCACTCTGACAACGTGTTATATTATATACTTGGAGTCATGCAAAGGTAGAGGAGTTTTTTTTTTTCCTCATCTTCGGAAGAACGAGGGGGAAAAGTTTTAATATATGCTAAAAACTCCAGCTCTAGTTAAGGGTTGCTAGGCTGAAAGGAATGTAAATACACAAGATTCTTCTTTTATTTCTGGGTTATTATACGGCGAGAACTGGGCTGGGTATGTATTACGTACATAAGGTCTGTTAGTCCCCCTTGAGCACGACGGCAAGACCCTTGATTACAACCCTTTTGGACGACGGTACGACCTTTGAGTACGATCCTTGTGCACGATGGTACGACCCTGGTTATGCTATCATAAATAAGGGTCGTACTATTACGGACAAGGGTTAGTGGTCATACTCATTTTGATTAATATTCTCTTTTCCTTTGTATCTGCGCCATCCTTCTTATAGCAAAGCTTTTGGTACAGCAAAGCTTTTAGTATAGCAAAGCCCTTTCTCACAGCAAAGCCTTTTGAAGTGCAAAGCTTTATGTTATAGCAAAACTTCCAAATAACAAAGATTGTTGTCCAAAGCAAAGCTCTTCGTATAGCAAAGATATTTCGTTACAGAAAAAACTCTTGCTTTGAAAATATATTGTTTTAGCCAAGCATGTTGTATAACTGAGCCATATTGTAGCATAACTTTTGTTATACAATTATCATCAAAATCTTCGTAGTCAAACGACTCATTCGTCTTGTCTGTCTCCCTTGTTCCATTGTCCTTCGTCGACGATAATCACTCTTGAGATTATCTCTCTCAGTTATCCTTGTACTGTCTCCATTGTGTGAACCATCTCTCACACAACCCCCCTCTCTCCCGCAATTCTCCACCCCCCTGCTCTCTCCCTCACCCCCACACTGCGCAGCTACCTCCCTCACCCCCACACAGCGCAGCTACCTCCCTCACCGCCACACAGCGCAGCTACCTCCCTCACCCCCACACAGCGCAGCTACCTCCCTCACCCCCACACAGCGCAGCTACCTCCCTCACCCCCACACAGCGCAGCTACCTCCCTCACCCCCACACAGCGCAGCTACCTCCCTCACCCCCACACAGCGCAGCCACCTCCCTAAACCTGATCCCCTGTTTCTAGCGTGATTTGCACGGCTTACAGAACTCCCAACCTTCCTTATCAGCATTAACAGTAAGCCTGGAGCCTACTGTGTCTGTCTGCGGGGGTTTATCTATACACCATGAATCACCAGAGTGTGAGCTTGACTCCTTTTCATTAGCTACTACTGCCTTTGAGCTCCGAAACGCTTGTACTTTCCTCGTCTCCAATGAGCAAATAGTTATATCTTTTTCCCCTTAAAAGAGGCAATGAAATGTACTTCGTATGTTAAATACTTGTGGCAGTCTTCGAGTGAGCTGCTTCATAATGGCTTCGAACTCATGTTCGGTGTTTCAGAGGCGGACGACTACCGTACACAGTGCCTCGTTTAGTCACGAGAGGGTGCCGGTCAAACGCCCTCCGGAGCCTCATCCGAATCTTCGAAGCCAAGAACCATCCTACACTCAAACCTTATCTTACGTAAGGGTTAAATTCACTTACTCTCTTCCTCCGCGTATTACCCTTTCCTTACCAGAGTCTCACATCTTCTTTAGAGGATAGTGGGCTTTACCAACCCTCTTGCAAGCGTGGTAGCCTGGCGAAAGTAGTTCATAGATGTTCATCGACAGAATCAGACGGAATTTAAAATCCCCTTTGGCCTCTTCCTCGCCAGAGGTCTCCACGAGTTATGGTTACGACAACGATATATTGAACGTAACGACGGGATATCAGAGGGTCGAAATGCAGTGAGGGTTCACATTTGGGGGTTAAGTCTCTTAGTACAGACGGAGTTGTGTCTGAGGCAAAGGGAGTGTTTGTTTATCTCATCATCAACAAAAACATCTTAAGCTACGATGGTAATTTGTAAGTTAATCTGTTCCGCTTCATGGAGATACGATGGCTTCGTTATAATCATTAGAATACGTTGGCTCTCTTGACCTCTGGAAAATCTCAAAGCAAACATAACAGGATGAAGAAAACGGGAGACTGTTGCCTGGGCGATCATTACTGTTCAACAGAGATTACACTGAAGAGAACGGGGAAAACAGGAGCCCGGGAGAGAAATCATATACTCTGGTAATTCTCCTATTTCCGGGGGGGCCCCCTTTTATTCCCCCCACCACCCCCACCCTATCCAACACAACGCCCCCTCTCAGTCATCTATATCTTTTTTTTTCTCTTCATTCTTACCAGATATCCATCATACAGTTTTCTTTAAACCAAGCTCACCGTTTTCAGTCAAAGTCCCCGTTGTTTTTGCACCAAGTGCTCACCCCTCTCCCATCTTCCCGGGCACTTCCGGAAGGTTCAGTGACTATAACAAAGAACATGGCAGTGACGCGGGTGAGAGCAGTGAAGGCCAGCAGTATAAATGCGACCCTAGTAAAGATGGCGACAATATATATATATGCATATTTTTTTTCCAGCTATAGACTACTCATGACGCAGGGTTATAACGCAGCGTATGTCTCACACTACGCACTACGCGAGCAGCTCTACGATAGCGCTAGGGTTCGACTCCATACTAATGCGAGCTAGAATATAGAAAGAAGAAATATGACGACGTAAACTGAGCAGTGTAGTGACGTAAACTGAGCAGTGTAGCGACGTAAACTGAGCAGTGGCGACGTAAACTGAGCAATGTAGCGACGTAAACTGAGCAGTGTAGCTACGTAAACTGAGCAGAGTAGCGATGTAAACTGACCAGTGTAGCGACGTAAACTGATCAGAGTGGCGACGTAAACTGAAGACGTAAAGTGAACTTCACACTCCACATTTGTTAGTCATTTAAAAACTCAAAATGCATCAGAAATCCTCTTCTTAGGAGCGCTACTTTGGCTTCTCCTCCCGAGAGATGGTGAGCTTGTGCACACCGGCCATTACCCAGGGTATGTAATACCCGTTGAGCCACCACTGCCACACATGAATACCGTGTGGCAGATGATCATTCAGGGACGGGTGCGGGTCGATGTGGTCTCTTTTCTTTCCAGACAGTGCTAAGCTTTTCATACCTTTTCCCCTACGGCGATAAGCTTTAGGACTGTTTCTCTCTTTTTATCTTATTTCTTTGCCTTAAGCTACGATTTGACGCTTTTTAAAATGCCGTTGCGATGCGTGCTTCTTTCCCTACGCCACTCAGCTTTGGGACGATTTGCCTTGTCACGTCTTTCCTTAAAGGTGGAACCCGACCGTCTTTAAAAGGCAAGTCTTCTTATCCCTTAAAATCTCTTCTTCTTCTTCTTCCTTTACTTTCTCTTCTCTTTATCTTTTCTATCCTTTTGATTATAGTATATTCAATCCCCGTCCTTGCTGAAGGCATACATCCACAACTGAATGAATGATATGAAAATATAATCTTCAGTAACTGTGTTGTATGATCTATGTCTTCACTTCATACGAAAGCTGCTGAGACAGTGTATCTGTATGCTTGTCTCAGTTCACCTAAAGTCGGTATCACACAGGAGGACTGTAAGGTCACCACCCTTAAGATGGTATCACTGTATTGTTTTGATTTCGCAATAGCTCTGTGTTGATACCGTAAGCCTGAGTGATCTGGAAACGCGAGAATTTCTCTTGTAATTTTTGACAGTATCATATTCGAAGCCTTCAAGAAAGCCTCCAGAAATTCAACAAGACACAAATACAGTCATGTTTACGATAACTGTTGTAGTGGTGAGTTTAGATACATAGAAATACAGCATACCTACACTGGAACACAAAAAAAGACCTCAAAACACCATCCTAAATACAGGTCTTGATGTAATTTTCTCATAGCAAGACAAAAGGATACATGAAATACATCCCAATAATCAATGACACAACCTGGAACAGATCCAGGTACAGGGGAACCTGCCTGACGGAGGGGTTTTCGAGCTGGAAAAAAACTATGTATACAACCCTTGCTGCTGCAGGAGACCACGAGAACCCTGTGGTAGTTAAAGGTGAAGCCACCAGAGAGGCCCACAGTTCAGAGGCCCAAGCCACCACCTTCCTCCCCATCCATAAGGACCTCGTTACTATACGTCTTCCTCGGGTAAAAGTGTACGACACACACACTCACTTGTCTCACTGGAACACTAAACGCCACACGAGAGATATTCTGTCTCACTGAGAGATCGTCAACAAATGCCTCACAGAACTAAGACTTGGAATCAGCCAACATGTAAGTCTCTCACTCTTTTTTCAATTCTATTGTAGGAATACATCTCGTAAATCCGGATTTGATAGTGTCCAAACATACTTATCAAAGATAACCTGATTGTGATTGAAGGTAATTCGTCATAGGCACAATTGCAGCCAAATATAATCAGTTAAAAAACCCCAGATGACAAAATATGGCAACAGACTAACTCATTTGGTATAGAAAAATGAAGGAAATACAGACTCATTCAGCTCAAGTCACCAAATGATATAGCAAGATCTATATGCAGTAATCTAGATAATACAACTATAGACTAGAAATCTTCTACTATCTAGACGGTAATGAAATGATTACTGGCGTTCCTCAAGGGTCATTAGTATACCCCAATTCCAGATCAAATCATAAACATATCATAATTACTTAACGAGCAATCAAAGACCGGTGATAATATGATGCAGACAGCTACTTATAGATGCATATTACAAACATAATATGGTTTGAAGAACAGCATTTATTCCTGATGAAAAAAAAGAGTAAAAAATACCTAACGTCAATTGATTGTTTACCTCATCTATTGTAAATCACTGTTAAGACACCCGACAGTGACATAACCAACAATATATCCTCTGTATTCTCAGCTGCATATCACATTCCTCCTCCTAAATTGAGATTATGTGACTTCTGCATGAATTTTTATTCTAATTTCATTAGAGTCCTGAATACATAATCACGTGGGATTAAAGAATGTGCAAATTCCAGCGAAATTCCCACTCCAGAAACACTAATCATGCGAGAGTTCCAAACCTCTCTTATATTTATTGTGTTTCCTCTCTTAAATGGCGTTATATATATATATATATATATATATATATATATATATATATATATATATATATATATATATATATATATATATATATATATATATATATAATTGAGCGTGTGATCAAGTATATTCCTACGAGTCCACGGGAAACGCATCCGACCTCCACTCGTGTAGTCACTTGTTTACCAAATGGCGTCCTAGCTACGTCTCTTGGTTGTATCCTGCACAGACTTCTTCAGCCTCCACAGACCCAGACGAGAGCCCATTTCCCTCAGACACCACAGACTCCGGCAAAGGGAGGTATTAATGGCGAATTTCTACTGTGTGGTGAAGTTAAATCTTTTATACTCTATGATGGAGACGTTCCACTGAACAGAACAATATAGTGATGAACAAATTTCTCGCTTTATATATCTTTATCACCCATAATTTTCCTCACGCGCGGGAAACTTTTTTCTTTAGTATATCATAAGTATAAATAGTTGGCAATGAATGTCTCCATAAGATATATGGAGGGCAGGGAGACGATGAACAGAAGGAACGGCTGGAGTGAACTCGGTAGAACGTATATTTCTTTTTCTATGATGGTAGGGAGTTGATGAACAGAAGGAACGGTGGAATGAACTCGGAAAAATGTATTTTCTTTTTATAGGATCGTATAAACTGCACTTCGATGTACTGTTTGCCTCTGTGTTGTATAGGATGAACAAGGCAAACTACATGAAAATACGCCGGTTATAGTGAAGTAAAGGACATGTTTTCTGGCTATACTAAATCAAAACAAATGACTTTCGGACCTCTTAAGTATCGCTATTTCATTATCAATTTTCGGGGATAGATATTTGATGCACGGTTGAGAGGTCGTGGGATAACAGGACCAAAGTCTTCACGAGTCTAACTTAGCCGGGCTAACTAGTGTAACTTAGTTGAGTAACTAAGTTAAGACGATTGAGCTTACGCGATGTGTTTCTGTGGTGTGATGTTCCGGATCTGCTTCATGTGGTGGTGTATCGATGATTCATTAGCGCCTGGTGTGGCAGCTGGTGGCTCTCAGTGCCATTGTACACGCCCCAGCGATGCTAATTAATGAGAGAGAGAGAGAGAGAGAGAGAGAGAGAGAGAGAGAGAGAGAGAGAGAGAGAGAGAGAGAGAGAGAGAGAGAGAGAGAGAGAGAGATAGAGATAGAGACAGACAGATAGAGAGAGAGAGAGAGAGAGAGAGAGAGAGAGAGAGAGAGAGAGAGAGAGAGAGAGAGAGAGAGAGAGAGAGAGGTGGGATGGACATTCTGAGAATATCGTAACATTTAATCTATTTTAGAAACCCCACAATTACCCAAATAGCCTAGTCTGCCTCCCAGAGATTTGAAACTCAGACAGTAGATTCTTCTGAGCAGATGATCCTGTTATACGAAGAACAAACCGTCCTTGTATGGAGTATTGCTCTCACATCTGGGGAATGTCTGGTTCTATATACATACTCGAATGAGTCCAATCTGAAGCAGTCTGACCTTAAATCAAGACCCACTTCTCGCACGCTACATGTTTGTTTCCCATTGTTACCTCGGTTCTGCATCCAAGAACTGGCTTCTTATGTGACCCTAACCGTAAGCTAGACCTTGCAAAACTCTACAAGCCTTTACCTCACATGATTACTATGTAGCTGATGGTCGTTCAAAGGGTGGTGAGCTGTTGGGATGTATGTTTCTTTCTTCACACCGCTAAGTTTTGGAACTTGAACCATCTCATGTCTTGCCTTAAACCACTGAGCTTTGGAATTCCTTACCTTCTCAAGTAATTTCCTGCACCATTACGCTTTGGAACTTTACCTCCTCATGTCCTACATAGTAAATCCTACACGACCCTTCTTAAGAATTCAGGTTTTCCACTTCAGCTTGAACTCTCATATTATCTTTTCTTCTCCCTCATTCCCTCGTTATCTCTTTAGCCTCCTTTTTCATGTTTCATTTAAGGCCTGGCTTCCAAGAAGACGTTTGGCGAGATTGGAGCCTTCGAGAAGTAAAAGGAGTGAAAGGAAAAATCTCACTCTTCCTGCACTTTCGACATGTCATCACCCAAGTACGAAAATAAGGACCAGTCTTTGGTTTCGGCTCCTTCATTAGCCTTCTGTGATCTTCAGCAGCCAGCATCACTCGGATTTTCTTATGAGTCTGTGGCCTTCCTTCACAGTGGAGGCATTCCTGGGAAAAAGACTGTGAACCTTGACCGACAGCATAACACAGATCTCACGAGTTTGTGGCCTTCCCGCAAGGCGGAGGCATTCCTGGGAAAAAGTGTGATCCATGACCATCAGCATCACAAGATCTCATAAGCATTGTGGCCTTCCTTCACAGTGGAGGCATTCCTAGGAAGAAAATTGTGAACCGTGACCGCCAGCATAACACAAATCTCATGAGTCTGTGGCCTTCCTTGACAATGGAGGCATTCCTGGGAAAAAGAATGTGATCCGTAACCACCAGCATAATACTGATCCCAAGAGTCTTGTGGATTTTCTTTACGGTGGAGGCTTTCCTGGGAAAAAGATTAATCAATCTTATGATTTTGTGTACTTCTCTGTGGAGGTATTCCTAGGAAGAAAAATATTCCAGAACTTCTGCTTTTATGAAACGTTATTTTTGTCTCTATAATTAAAGCCGGCGAGTCTGTTGTGCCGAAAGGAACTTCTGATTGAATCAAAATCATATCTGATTTTTATTCAGGATCTCAAGGATGTTATTCTAGTCTTCCAGGATGATAATTCAAGAGCTTCAGTGATCAGTCCTAATAGCTGGATTGCTTCATTTTCCTCATTTGTTACATAATAGTGCAATTAAAGTTCCACGACTCCTTCTCGTGATAAGATTTTATTTACTGCTTACCAAAATGGTTGTCGTGTGTGTGTGTGTGTGTGTGTGTGTGTGTGTGTGTGTGTGTGTGTGTGTGTGTGTGTGTAATTACATCTCCATACAGTAGGATGGGGGAGGTCGACCTACAGTGGTGTAACCCCACATCTGATATACTTTAGATACTTACACACTTGACAATTCACACGTCACCTACCTGAATCTTGGATGACGTTAGAATGAGCTGGACGCACATGTAACCTCGTTGTACCTCTTGCTACTCACACACCAGTGAGATCGTCTGCCGTAACTCAGGCCAGATATGGTCTCTCTGTGGAGGTAACTTGAGGTGCCACCATCAAGGAACAATCTATCTAGGAAGAGAATATTGGAGAAAATTGATATCAAATTGGTACTAAGGCTCGTAAACAAAATGTTGTAACCTTACATATGGTTTCTGTTCGGTGTCTTAAATTAGATTATAACTGTTTCTGGCTCCAATAAAACCTTCACCTGTTTAGTACAGATAATATACTGGCACAGAACTTTATTGGAGTTTATGAAGAGAAAACACACTCTGATTTGATTACAGTCTTCTCGTATTCTAGGCGAGGAGTTCAACCTGGTAAGGGATGGAGGGAGGGGTGTGTGTGGGGGGGAAAGTTAAAATACGTGTAGGATATTTAGGTTAACAAAATTTCCATATGCATGCAGAGGAAAGGGTGGGTTTATTTTACCAAGTTCACTGACTAATAATTTTTTTCTTCTTTGCTTATACTTTTTAGTTCAGGAGAGGTGTGCAAGCAGACCATTTATAAGGGGCTGGTAAAGTCCACTTTACTCTCGCGTGGGTTTCCGAGGCAGAGATGGAGAAGCGGCATTTAAAAAACAGCAGCAACAGGAACCCACAGCAGTAGGAGAAGGAGTGGGTACAGCAACAGGAACCCACAGCAGTAGGAGAAGGAGTGGGTACAGCAGCAGGAACCCACAGCAGTAGGAGAAGGAGTGGGTACAGCAGCAGGAACCCACAGCAGTAGGAGAAGGAGTGGGTACAGCAGCAGGAACCCACAGCAGTAGGAGAAGGAGTGGGTACAGCAGCAGGAACCCACAGCAGTAGGAGAAGGAGTGGATACAGCAGCAGGAACCCACAGCAGTGGGAGAAGGAGTGGGTACAGCAGCAGGAACCCACAGCAGTGGGAGAAGGAGTGGGTACAGCAGCAGGAACCCACAGCAGTAGGAGAAGGAGTGGGTACAGCAGCAGGAACCCACAGCAGTAGGAGAAGGAGTGGATACAGCAGCAACAGCTGCTGTAGCCTCCAGTTAAGTAGGTGGGCCAGTGATAAAAGAAAGCTTTAACTGCCTAACTTTATGATGTAGTTTGGAAAATACAGACAAATGGCAGTAAGTTAGTAAGGTAGTGCGACAAGGCTGGCCATAAATATACAATTGCAAGGGGGTAGATTTCACTACTCCAGCAGTTGGGGGGGGGGGGGGTCATAAATCTGAGCAATGACGAAGAGAAAAACATGTTGACACGAGTCAGAAGGGCCAAGATCCTTCCTGGTCCTGGAGGCTGAACGAACTTACTGTGCATAGATTTGAGATGATTGGATGAAGAAGGTGTTAAGTTATTTTGTCGTGTTCAAGGGTCGTATCGTCGTGCTCAAGGGTCGTACCGTCGTGCTCAAGGGTCGTACCGTCGTGATCAAGGGTCGTACCGTCGTGCTCAAGGGTCGTATCGTCGTGATCAAGGGTCGTACCGTCGTGGTCAAGGGTCGTACCGTCGTGCTCAAGGGGTTACAAAAATGGTACCAGTTTTGTAAAGTTTCCTTAATACCCTCACAGCTGGTCGGGCGCAGTAGCATTGTGTTGGCTATACTGTTAAAGAGGTTAGGCCAGAGGGCTGGAATTCCTACGTTGTATACATCAGAATTTGACCTTTGTGTAAAGGGTTCGACAATATTAATTGCTGAGTTGTAGAATACAAATCATTAACTTCGTTTCAAGTTTATATATATATATATATATATATATATATATATATATATATATATATATATATATATATATATATATATATATATATATATATATATATATATATATCAACGTCAAAACACAGATGGAACGCACGTATGTACAAAAGTTTCAAAAGACAGGTGGAACTGAAACACACACACACACACACACACACACACACACACATAACGCTGCAACACATCTAATGAATTCAATCAATCATATGTACTGCAACTATGATAACAATGTGCAAATCCACCGAAAACACATTTGCATTTCATCTATTCCTAGAATGGAATCCCAAACATGCATACCACAGTACTATGCTGCTTAATGGAGTGTATCTTACCAGGGAAAAAAAATGAACTAATTCGTGGTTTTTAAATCTAGCTTAACATGTTAATCTCATTGACCCATGACTAGTCAACACTGAGTCTATGCTGTGTTTGTCCGCTGGTGGAGGCTTAATTATCATGCACAATGTTTTTGGCGCTAATTACGTGGGAATATTCTTGTTCTGTCGAAATTATGGTCCTTTTTGTATCACTAAGGTCACGGGATCCGACCTTATAACAACAAAAACCTAATCATCTAACTCTAGGGGGTCCTAATCGTATAGTACAGAGGAACCTAATCATCTAGCTACAAGAGACCTAATCATCATATAGCATCATATGGCACTAATCTCCTTGAATAGCCTATGAATGAGAATCAAGGCCATCAATAAAGCTGTACTTGGAGCTGTAATCTGCATTGTTTGGAACTGCAGTCGGTAATCGCTGGACAGATGGGATTAGATCACATCTTTACGATCTGCTCTTAAATGAACTGTGAATATAGTTCCCAAATGTTCGTCTGTTGATACAGGAGTTTATGGATCTAAGTGACCAAACATTCCGTAGAATATCAACCAAGATTAGATGGTGATAGAGTCTTGAAGTACCTAAATGGTAGCAATATACGAGAAAAATATACTTTCCATTCCCTGTTTCCATAATGTTAGATTAAATACATTCTACGCTGAAAAAAAATATGTAAAGAAAGAAATTTTAGTGAAATAGAAATAATTTGTTGTTGTTTGTGTATGTGGGTATATTCAGGGTTGACAATAACTATTGACTCATAAAAAAATCTTCATAATTAAACACTAGATACTGTCCAATTAAGGAAGAAAATGAGTTCATGAATAATCCATAAAAGTTAATGAAATACTACACACTTGTATGCAAAGATCTTAGCCAACGAGGATGTGACATGAACTCAAATTACATTGCACTGTATTACGAAGGGAAGCGAACCATCTGTAACCAATGTTAAACAAAGGAACATCGGGATACAGCAAGATATCCAACGGAATTACCAATACAGTCAATTATTTGTCAAATGGCGCAACGCAGTTCATTTGTCTGAGCCAATTGTCGGTAAATATTGTACACAAATGTGTTTTTTTTTTCCTGTAGTGTGACTAAATAGAATAATTGACGACACATCTGAATGTGGAGGGATGTGACGTTTTATGTTACGACTGATGGTGACGCTCGATGTATATATATATATATATATATATATATATATATATATATATATATATATATATATATATATATATATATATATATATATATATATATATATATCATCCCTGGGGATAGGGGATTAAGAATACTTCCCACGTATTCCCTGCGTGTCGTAGAAGGCGACTAAAAGGGGAGGGAGCGGGGGGGCTCGAAATCCTCCCATCTCGTTATTTTTTTTTAATTTTCCAAAAGAAGGAACAGAGAAGGGGGCCAGGTGAGGATATTCCAAAAAAGGCCCAGTCCTCTGTTCTTAACGCTACCTCGCTAACGCGGGAAATGGCGAATAGTTTAAAAGAAAAGAAAAGATATATACATATATATATATATATATATATATATATATATATATATATATATATATATATATATATATATATATATATATATATGAGAGTAAGCAAGCATATAAGACCTCATTAAAAAAGGTCAAATTACCAGAATTGCTTGCCTCTGTCCTTGAACTTTTCCCCAGTTAAGAACTAAAGCTTTAGACTTAAGTCTTCTCGTTAGAAGCCAGTGCTGGTAGTCTAGTCTTGAAAGCCTTTCCTGGCAGACACATGTCATTAATTAGCAGCCAGCCTTTTAGACGACACTGACCGAAATTCAGAGACAACACGAAAGACATGGACAAGGCTACGAGACTTTTGGAAAAAAAAATTGGTTTGATTTCATAACTTTAATGGTAGTTTGTTTGCGATGTTACGAGATAATTGTTTTTTTTGTTCATATGGATTCGTTATCATCTACCAGGGTCGTTAAGGCCTTTAACCACTAACTGGTAACACGTGATGGTATTTAAGATAATTCTAAGACCTTACTCGCTTGCACTGTATACATGATCCTCGCTTCTTGCAGTCTTCCCGTAGCGACCAGGGGATATACAGGTAATGAACAGGTGAGAGACCGGTAGTGAACAGGAGAGACACAGGTAGTGAACAGGACACATACAGGAAACAAACAGAAATAGAAGACCTTAAATAGTAGGTCAGAGCCTATTATGAGACATAGACAAAGACACAGACAAAGAAATACGAAGATATATATATATATATATATATATATATATATATATATATATATATATATATATATATATATATATATATATATACATACATACGAGTTCAGGATTGCACAGTCCTACGAGGTGTGTGTGTGTGTGTGTGTGTGTGTGTGTGTGTGTGTGTGTGTGTGTGTGTGTGTGTGTGTGTGTGCTGCAACGCCTTTGTGTTGGGAACTACTTACTTCATCCACCAGAACTCGTACTGGGAGTCATGGTGGTGGCGGTGTTACAAGTATGTTGTAACAGATTACATTAGCTGCTACTGTCACCTTTTTGCTACTTACCGTAGCGAGGAGGCGTTGCAAGTGTGTTTGCGACGGCTTGTGTTGGCTAAGAATATCTGGTGCGTCACTTTCCATAAAAAGCTCTGGGTGTTTTGGGAGATCAAGTGTCGGCTTATGCAAATTGAAGTCGTTGGTGTCCCCTGCCGTGGGAGAATGAATTCTGGTTTTAGTCTTTGCGTTCCTCTTAAGAAAAAAAAACCTCGACAGATATATTTTTCTTCTTTTTTTCCTTTTCAAAGTCCCTCTCCTTCATAGCTGAAGCTCTGGGAAAGCCACTGAAGATTCTGTTACGAGGCGGGCGGTCATAGATACACCTCATTTGCATATTACGATACATCAAATCCGGATGAAAATATCATTTTGATGGGAGGGTAAAAAAAAAAAATTATGTGTCTTTTTTAAGTTGGATCTTTTTTTTTTCGTCAACTCGGGTGTTGTTTTTATGGAGGAGGAATTTACATATGAGAGATAAAAGAAGAGGAATTCTTCAAAGCAAGCTAACAAGTGCTTTATTACGGCATCTGGTTGTTTAGATGACGAGAGAAACAGAGTGTTTAATGATGAGCTTGGGGACTCATAGACCAACTGGACGAGTTTAGGATCAAGAGGCGCTCTCTCTCTCTCTCTCTCTCTCTCTCTCTCTCTCTCTCTCTCTCTCGAGAGAGAGAGAGAGAGAGAGAGAGAGAATCAACCCCACCACAAAAATATGACGGCACGGATCTTTCTTTTCTTTCATGAGTGTCATTTCGCTTTAATATTCCCCGTAGTATTCATATCAGCGACATATCCTATAAATATATATATATATATATATATATATATATATATATATATATATATATATATATATATATATATATATATATATATTGAACTAAATTAACTATTTGTAGATAATTCTTTGATTTCATCATTTTCGTATAATGTCAGAGAGAAAATGGTAAATGGGGAGTCATATCAACTCCCTTAGGTTGGTCGTTCATCCTCACCCCGTTTTCTAACGGGTCCAGTGACCACGAGTATTGCAAAAGGGACGTATTTTGTATGTATTGCCGGCAGCAGAGAGGCCATAAGGCGCCACCGGGGCATGAACAAGCTTATCAACACATTACAGTCTTCTGGGTCGCTCTCAACCTCACGAAGATTTCAGAATATCCTCAACCTCACCCAGGGCTCGAGAGTATTCTCAACCTCACAAAGGCTCAAGAATATTCTCAACCTGACCAAGGTTCAAGAATATTCTCAACCTCACCAGGTCTCAAGAATATCCTGAGCAACTCCAGGGCTCAAGAATATTCTCAAACTCACCAAGGTTCAAGAATATTCTCCACCAAAGTTCAAGAATATTCTCCTCACTAAGGTTCAAGAATATTCTCCTAAGATTCAAGAATATTCTCCTCACCAAGGTTCAAGAATATCTCACCCTCACCAGGAGTCCAGCCTAAGAAAAATTTTAAACGTTTATATGACCATATATTATACACCTCTTATATCTTTGCGTTAACCAACAAAAGTCTTAGAAAATACATTATACATCATTCAGGAACTATATTTCCTTCAAGTATTATCTTATATTTATGTACAGTAAATCGTAATTCGCAAGGTACTTAACTATTATATATGAACAGCAAGAAGGTTTATGAACCAGCGAAATTCGACCTCTTATTACATGGTATCGAAGCTTCGATCATTCCCATATCTCACATTTTCACTTGAATTCGAAGCTTCGATCGTTCACATATCACACCCTCTCCCTTGCATTCGAAGCTTCGATCGTCCCTCCACCTCTACATTTCAAATGAATCCGAAGCTTCGATGGTTCGTATATCTCTCCCTCTCACGTGAACCCGAAGCTTCGATCACTCCCATCTCTCGTCCTCACACGATTTCCGCCCCTCTGGCTGCTCTCTGAGGAATACCTTTATCTTCTGCGAGTCTTTCATACATTACTGGCGAGACTGGCCAAGTCCTTGGCTTTCCCCGAGGCCACTCCTTCATTTGAGGGAATTTCGAGAATGAAAATAAAAACTTCACATCTGATCATCTCTATGACTTTGGTTGACAAATGCGGGACCAATCCATTGGCTCTGTCTTTTTTCGTATTTCTTGTATCCCTTGTACATCTTATACCTTCTCCATCTCTATCTTATCTTTCTGTTTCTATGTCACGGAACGTAAGTCTTTGTCTATAAAAACTGCTACTATTATCTTGCCTTATGAGGTAATTCTTTATGAATGACTGTATTAAGTAGATATGTCTCCTGCTACCAAAAGGCATCTATCTTAAGGCCAGCGATGTAAGGGATCTCTTCGCCTGATGTATAATGACCAGGTATTGATGACCACACGGCAGATGCTGGCCAAGGGGCAAATACATAATGTAGCGAGTAAGTGGTTAGGAAATATTAGCTCCCCCTGAATATTACACCACTGATTGTATTGGTTAGACGCTGCGTCCTTGTAAGTCTCTTCCATCCTTGTGGTCTGCTGCGTTTTAGAATAACGAACCATATTTTCGGTGTAAAGGACAATTTTTATGTATTTTTTAAACACAACACATCTGTCTGTTTGTCAACAAGGTATACATTGATGAGAGGTGTTGTATACATAAGCTGGTGTGAAAGTTGGACGGTTTTATCACAAGAAGATCACATCACTCACTGATTCTGTTAATATTTACAATGACATTTTGACTGTAGCTTCCAATCCTGTAGATCGATAAGAACCGTTTTCTGGACGGTGTTATCAGTCTCAGGTCCTCTTGATTCTGGGGAAAACAGTTTCTTAAGAACAGAGAATCGTCTCATTTCGTATATACATAGCTGGTATAATACTTAACGTTGTCAAATCGAGAGATTCTCATACATATTCAAATTCCGATGTTTTCTGTTCGTGCAAACTCTTTGCTTATCGAGTTTGGTGCTATTTCTGAGTTACCCTAGATGAAGGGAGATTAAAAAATCGCATCATTGCTCTGAACTGATGGAAAAAAAACCCTTCATCCATGATAGTTAAAGAGATGTTATTCAAAATACTAATTCATTTCTAAGTCTTCCACTGGTGCATAGAGGTCAGGTGACGTATTGCAACTCTCCTATTGGTTGAGACGTATGGGTCAAAACGCTTCCCAGATTTTCAGCTCTGTCGTCCAGCCTCTACCACAAAATAGGCCAAAAGAAAATCCAATGAAAATCAGCATTACGTTATCAACGGAAATTTCTGAAGGTCTGTATACGCAATGTGGAAAATGTTTAGTACAGAACGGAGGCCAGGACTTCGAAGCGCAGCTCGGAATATACACCCGACATTAATGAAATGGTCTTGCAACATTCAGATCCCCCGGAACATACGAGAGGGTAGGTCACTACACACAGACCATTATGGAAACGTCGTTAATCCAAATTATACCTGAGGCATCTCTCTTAGTGAGCCAGCTTGTGAGGCGAAGGAAGAAAGCAAGCAAGCACTACCAACCTCACACATAATGAAGAAAGTTGTGAGTGAATACAAGCCAGGTTACCTCCCTCCTATCCGACCTACTTCCTCACATCTCCACAAACACTGCCTGCTCGTGGGAGGGGTTGGTAAACAACACTTTACGACCTTGCATGGTTAACACCGTCCCCAGCTACTGCACGGAGGAATTACATCCTTATGTGGAGGATAAGCCTTGGGCACTATGATAAAACATATGCATATATATATATATATATATATATATATATATATATATATATATATATATATATATATATATATATATATATATATATATGTGTGTGTGTGTGTGTGTGTAATGGAATATAGTCTTGGTGAGAAAATTCGCGATCCAAAAAAGAGCTCAACAATTTCCTGCTTCTGATTGTAGCGCAGCTTAGCCTCGAAACTGCGGGAGCCCCATAAAAGGTGACCTGTGGCTATATATAATGTGATGATATATATATACGTTTTCCTTTACCTTCCTGTCCCAGGAACCTCTTTTATGGAGTTCCCGCAACGCTCAGGAAGTCAGCCATATCCACCGGGCGGAACCATAGGTCAAGGAGTGGGGTGATGTATATACGTCTTTGAGGCGAGTTTTTATAATAAAACTCCATCAGGAAGAACTGTTCACTCTTGGGTCATGTGGTCTGAAGCAGGTGGGCAGAAATAGCTCCCTCCTTCACTGGGGGTCGCTCCTCCCTCACTGGGGTCGTTCTTCCCTCACTGCAGTCGCCCCTCCCTCACTAGAGTCTTTTCTCCCTCACTGGGAACGTTCCTCCCTCAGTGGAGTCTTTTCTCCTTCACTGGGGACATTCCTCCCTCAGTGGAGTCGCTCCTCCTTCACTAGAGTCGTTTCTCCCTCACTGGGGACGTTCCTCCCTCAGTGGAGTCGCTCCTCCTTCACTAGAGTCGTTTCTCCCTCACTGGGGACGTTCCTCCCTTACTGAAGGCTCTCCTCCCTCTCCGGAGTCACTCCCCAACCCCTCCCTCACCGGAGTCACTCCCCAATCCCTCCCTCACCGGAGTCACTCCCCAATCCCTCCCTCACTGGCATACTACCCCTTTCCTCACTGGAGTCACTCCCAAATCCCTCCCTCACTGGAGTCACTCCCCAATCCCTCCCTCCCTGGCATACTACCCCTTCCCTCACTGGAGTCACTCCCCAATCCCTCCCTCACTGGAGTCACTCCCCAATCCCTCCCTCCCTGGCATACTACCCCTTCCCTCACTGGAGTCGCTCCCCAGAACCCCCTCCACACTCACAGGAATACAGTTTAGACCATCATAGAAAACGTATTTGGAAAAGTTTCATCGGAAACCAATAATTTCGTGAGTGATGTGACCCCAAACGGAACTTTGTCGTTACGAGTCTTTCTCCTCGTTCTCGGAAATGTTTTAGCTGGCTTGACGCTTCAGAACTAAGACACGACTCTGTATCATATATTCCCTGAAGTAATGATCGAATGCTTCGGGCCAGACCGAACAAAAGGGACTTGATAAGATCGTCCCACCAAGAAATAGACAGCGTTCACCTCACTTCATTTCAGACACGTACGTCTAGTGGCTGACGACCGATCGCCGACCGAATGGCGTATTCAAAACATTTTGTTATGTCTTGGTATAATATGTGGGAGAAATTTCCGAAATGATGCAGGGGGACATTAACATCATCATACATCGCACCAGAGGACGTTACGTCCAAAACATCCGACAAAGAAATGACCTGTTGGCAGCAGGAGGAGAAGGAGGAGGAGGAGGAGGAGGAGGAGGAGGCGTTCTGCTTCCTCTCTCTCTTCCTTGATGGGAAGTGAGGACATGCAGGATCTTCATATTCACGATTATATTTCCTCCTCCCCACAAAAGAAAAAGATGTGTGGGTTACATGTCCCCCCTCCCCAAATACCAGCGAGATCTTTCACTCCGTTCATCTAACATTGTACGACGCATGACTCTTCCTCCCCTGTCGCCCAGGCCGTCTCGAGAGAGGGCATTCAGCAACGGTCTCGTTCAGCTCCTTTGTAGAGCTCATTATCTCGCGAGACGAGATCCTATGGGATCTCATTCCCCTGGCGAACACTGTGTGAGGCTTCAGGTGCAAACACACCAACATTCAAAGCACCTTGTGGTACGCTGGCGCTAACGTGAAAGAAAATAACTCTTTTTTTGGATGGGTTTTCCTCCTCCTCCGACGCATTAATGGAAGGCGGCCCATTCAACACAAACAATATCTTGGCTCTCTCTCTCTCTCTCTCTCTCTCTCTCTCTCTCTCTCTCTCTCTCTCTCTCTCTCTCTCTCTCTCTCTGAGGGCTCGGCGGTCGGTGATGTTGACGAGATGAACATGAATAATTCACGTCGTTAATTTGACCGATGAAGCCTCAACGAGATGGAGGCTGGCAGGGGTCGTATGAGGGGGGTGGGGGGGTTTCAAGTACCAACATTTGTGATAATTACCTTGTGTAATACTATGAAAGTGGCTGGATTTTTCTTCTCCTTTTTTGTCTTATCTTTCTGAAAGTCTTTTCAGTGGTTGCCGATGTAGTTCAGGTCGATGTAGTTCAGGCAGATGCAGTTCAAGTAAGATGTAGTTCATGTAGATGTATGTATATGTCTTAAGTCTGTCAGTCACGAAGGATAGAGCCATCCAGAGAGATTTTCTTGGCAGAACTTTCGTATGCAATGCGTCTCTGTGTCACTCTCCAGGTGGAATACTTGGGGAATGATGCCATCTCGAGCTGCCTAAAAAATGTGTCCAGCCTCACCATTCAGGATCAGGTGTACCTAGCGTGACCTTACGGAGAAGAAGACTTATCGTTTTTTTGCCTCTCAACATTAGACTGATCATGACCTCAGTGTGGGCCAGGAGGGAGAGAGAAGACAGACCTCTCTCGTGTCTTTCATGAGATGGGAGGCGAAGGCAGTGGGGAGAGCTGTCGTCTGGACCACATTCGCAATCGTAGTATATATCAAGGACCCCACCACCCTCACCCCGGTCTTCTGTGTCTGTGGAGAGGATGGCTGAAGGGATGATAAAGGGAAAGAAGACATAGGAAAAGCCTGGATGCTGAGACGAATGTGGATAAATTGGTTAGAGGGAAAACTGTGGACAGAATATTGAAGAAAATGACTGCTTGGATAGATTGCTTTTGAAGGATAGCGTGTGGGGGCAAGATTGCCTGTCTGAGAGATTTTACTTGTGAATAATTTGATTGCTTGTAGAAGAGATGGAGGGTGACTGGGTAGGACACGATGGGGGATAGACTATTTAGAGATCCTATGGTAAGGATAGAGTTGCTAGAGAAATAAGGAGAATAAAACATGCTGGACAGAAGGCGATAAAATTAACCTTGTTGAAGGGGACGAAATATAAAATCTCCCAGGTCACTTTCTTCTTTGATCTCACATTTTATTAATTAAGACTTCCCCTAACCACGCTTACCTCTTCTTCGCCTTGTCCCCTCACCACGCTTGCTCCTTCTCCATCACGTCTCTCCAACACCCTCACCCCTTCTCCACCAATTACCCCACCACTCTCACCCACTTAACACGTCCTCTAAAACATTCAACCCTTCACCACCACTTTCCACCACCACTCCCACCCTCTTCTCCACCATTCCCTTTTCCCTCTCGTGGGTCAGTGGGGTCACCACTCTCCACTCTCCACCACGAACCACCATCACCGGACCCACCACAAACTCGTCCTGTCTAACTAATTCAACAACATTTAATCTGCGCTCCGTGCCATGCAGTAGTAATGACCTTCGCAGAGCCTGAGCACTTCGTCAGGTCATCATTTTCCTCCTGAGCACTTCGTCAGGTCAAGAGGACCTGTGACCCTACGTTAAACCATGACACAGATAGCATTACCACTCGGCCAGGATTCTCACTAACGTTGCTAACAATGTTTGTGGAGGGGGTTCGAAAATCCCTTCAGGGCCCTTGTGATACAAGCCAGATTTTCTTTTTATACGTAAACAGAATTTTTTTACTCAGTTTATAGCAACGATATTGTTGGCTCTCTGGCTGGCTGGCTGGGTGGGATCTCTTATAGTAGCTGTGAGTGGGAGACATGACGAACGAGGAACGAAGTGAAGGTCAGAGGCTTTAGCTTAAATGGGATATACCTTTTTTTTTTTTTCCCCTCTCACAGTATCTGATTATTTCTTCCTGCGGTGACAACCACACGCGCACCAGTTCCCTGCCTTTTGGCGAGAGATATCTCTTCGTAGGTACTCGTGGGGAGGTAGCGCCTCTCTCTCTCTCTCTCTCTCTCTCTCTCTCTCTCTCTCTCTCTCTCTCTCTCTCTCTCTTTCCACCAGAGGGGGTGGCAGTGTACGTCTGGCTGGGGCGAGGCACCAGAAGGGGGGGTGCGTATAATGAGCCCAGCATCCCCACGAGTCAAGAAGGACCAAGTGCGCTTCACTGACAAGTACAATACCTCCTCTCTAACTTACGACCCAATTCTTTTTTTCTCCCTGGGAGAATTTAGATTGCTCTGTTCTCGTCAGGGGGAGATCAGTGCCAGGAGTAATTAGTGAGACAATACGGCGAATGCTGGGGTTGTGACCCCCCCCCCCCCCACCTTACCCTGACCTTACTCTCCCCCCAGTAAATTATTCTCTTAAGCCTCTCCAGTAAACGTGGCCGAGGCTAAACACCAGGGGAAAAAAAAGAACAAGACTTAATTACATTAGAAAATAAGATATAACAAGATACCAAGTTTGGAAGGAGGTTAAGATGACATGGCACGATACTCAAGTCCTCGAAATAAAGTTGGTTTTGGCGGGAGACCAAGTTACTTCCGGGAGAAATGCGACATCGAAGTCACGAGACTTGAATGACTTTGAAGACTTCGATGACAAGACAGTCTCGAACTCACCAGGTATAGAAGCGGTCAGATAAGTTGGGAATCCCCTTATAACACCTTGGGAAACCCATCCATAAAGGAGACCTAGCTATCCAGTAGACCCAAGACAGGGATATGAAGGTGTAAAACATGGACACCCAGCCAGGGAAGACGGGGGAACCACCTCGTTCGGTCTATGAAACCATCTAGACGACACAGTTCCATCAACCAAGATACCCAGTGAGTGAAAAGTCTCATACAGTCATGAAACTGGTGTTGGCAAAGATGAACCGCCAGTTAGGGAGGCACCAGTCAGTCATGAGGGTGTTAAGGGGACTAAGGGTGTCAAAGGAAGAACCAGTTCAACCAGTTACCTGTCGTCCCCTGGCCTCTAGTCTTACTTTCTCCCCAAAATATCTTTATTGATCAGTCTCCCTGACCTTGACCCCAGCCAAGGATAAGCTGAGATAAAGGAATTCGTACATGAATACAGGTTATATATATATATATATATATATATATATATATATATATATATATATATATATATATATATATATATATATATATATATATCTTTCTTTTTCTTTCAAACTATTCGCCATTTCTCGCGTTAGCGAGGTAGCTTTAAGAACAGAGGACTGGGCCTTTGAGGGAATATCCTCACCTGGCCCCTTTCTCTGTTCCTTCTTTTGGAAAATAAAAAAAAAAAAACGAGAGGGGAGGATTTCCAGCCCCACGCTCCCTCCCCTTTTAGTCGTCTTCTACGACACGCAGGGAATACGTGGGAAGTATTCTTTCTCCCCTATCCCCAGGGATATATATATATATATATATATATATATATATATATATATATATATATATATATATATATATATATATATATATATATATATATCCTGGCTCTAACTGCACTTCATACCCTTACCTCAGCCTTGCCCTAAGCTTTCATGCTCCCTAAGTCTCCTTCCTCCTTACCCCAATTGAGCCTCATTCGACTGCTCTGGATCACTGCTGGATTGATCATGGCCTCAACACCTCCGGTGCAATTAGTCTCCCACATTTAACGAGCGTTTAAATTACCAGACCTCTAATTGAACACAGGACGGCAGAAGCGATGTCAGTAACCAAGGAACTCCTGATTAAAAGTTACCTCTCTTAACAAGATATCTTCCTAGGTATTTACCACATATCTTCCTACATATTACCCATATATCATCCTACATATTACCCATATATCATCCTACATATTATCATATAGTATCCTACATATTCCTCAGGTATCATCCTTTATATTCCTGATTTAAAAAAAGATTTTCTTTGTCTAAGATGAAAAAAAGACAACTTTTTAAACTCTCTCAGCACTTTTACCTTGCCACGAGTATGTTGATAACACCACACAATTAACATGTGCACTTTAATAACGAGTCTATAATACAGTGACAATTAAAGAATTATAGACAGAAAGGAATTTGATCGTCAGACTTGAAGAAGTAGCAGGGTGGGTGGCCCACATTCAGGCCCAGCGTTGACTTAAGAAATGGATTGGCATATGTGGGGAGGACTTACATAACTATTGTATTGCTTCAACCTAATGACCGACTTATGGAGAGAGAGAGAGAGAGAGAGAGAGAGAGAGAGAGAGAGAGAGAGAGAGAGAGAGAGAGAGAGAGAGAGAGAGAGGGAGAGAGAGGTAACTAGGTTCCAGACCCTCCCTCCCCCCTTAAGTCATCATTGACCAGCCTCCCTGAAACAGGAATGATGAACAGCTAGGTCTGTCTGTGTGACCACGACTGGCTGCCCGGACCTGGGTTCGAACCTGGGGACGTGAGACTAGTGGATCGCAACGCTAACCACTGCACCACGTTGGCAAGGACCAGGTCTAAAACTTTCACTGGGAGGCGTTGAATTAGTAAGAAAGCTCTCAGCTTGAACAACTGAGAAAGCTGACTCAGGAAAGCTGTCAGCTTAAGTCTCGAGGAAGCTGATCAGCGAGAAATCCCAGGAAAACTGTCAGCTTAAAAATTCCACAGAAGATGAAAATGATAATAATAATAATAATAATAATAATAATGATAATAATAATAATAATAATAATGATAATAATAATATCATTACTATCATTATTATCATCATCATTATCAATATTATTATCATTATCATTATCATTATCATCAATATTATCATTATTATTATTATCATTATCATTATAATTATTATTGTTATTATTATTATTATTATAATTATACTTTACTGGACCATAACGCTTAATTAGAGTAATGCTAAAACTGTATCATAATTAATCTTGACTCTGGTATGGAAAAGTTGTGTATTTAATTAACATTTCAACAAAGCCGCTGGGGATAATTACACAACAGGTAGTAAGGAATGACCAACGACCAACCAGTAAATAAAACGTCCTAAAGAAAATGGATGGCGGGAGCTCTGAGAACGCTGCTGAATTTATTCTGTGCAATAACGTCGAGTTTCCCACGAAAAATCAACCGGAGTTGGAACTAACGCACTTCTGAGCGGATTATTTAGCCTAATTCATGCAAATAAACCGTCATGTGGAGTTTTTAAATCCATGACTGCTAACTTAGAGAACATGTGTCACGGTATGATAAACTTTACAGAAAACGGTACGCGGGAAGCTGTCGACTGCTCCCTTTTGAGAAAGTTCTGCTTCATTTACGAGTGTTGGATGAAAGACGCTTGCTTCAGGTACGTGAACTGTTGAGAGAGAGAGAGAGAGAGAGAGAGAGAGAGAGAGAGAGAGAGAGAGAGAGAGAGAGAGAGAGAGAGAGAGAGAGAGAGAGAGAGAGAGAGAGAGAGAGAGAGAGAGAGCCATATTAATCTCACGAGCTAGTGCAGTTCCCATAATATATTTTCTGGCCAAGACCTTTTTTTTTTTCCGCCAAAATGTATTAATATCGAACGACTTTTGATATGGAACGAAACTGATGAACGTTTGTGGGTTACGTATGTGTCAGAAAATATGGCTTAAAGGTGAGACCCTGGAAGAAAAAAAACTGCTGAATGTCTTCAATTATATCTAAATACTTATCATGATATTCTGCGTCCTTACTAAGCGCTTAAGGACAAGCCAGAAGTCATCTTTGAAGAGCCTGGCTGTAAACAGATGGTAGTACCTGCACCTGCTCTCTCTGAAAGAGCCAATGAGTTACCCTGCTCCTGAATGGAGTGCAGACTTACAGACGCAAAAAGTCCAGTATAAAGGGGTCCTTGGGGATATATATATATATATATATATATATATATATATATATATATATATATATATATATATATATATATATATAATTGCTGAGGTTTTTGAAAATATTCATATTGTAATTACGGATAATATTTATATGAACATCGTATGGCAACACTCGTGTTTGAGATGGGCGCCTCAAGTCGCTGCCTGACGGGCTGCAGTGACGTAATCGATAATATTATTTTATGTCAAGTCTACAAATCGTTCAGAGTTTATCTTTCCGTACCCAATTTTTGTCCAGAATTATCTCGGTGTAAAGTCTGATAATCTATAAAGAAGAAAGATAAGTTATAATGATCGTAGTGCTCGCAATTTGAGAAAATGTGTGTCACAAATATACTTAAGTAACTGAGTTCGTCCAGAATGAATGAGTTTAAATGGCGCAATACATAAACAATGTTCATTATCATACATATAAGACAATTGAGCGGAAAAAATAATAATTCACTGACAGTGTATCAAATAAACTTTACATCAGATGACTTGCATCAAGGAGAAATAAGTATCAGGGCCTAGATATTATAGACATTTGCTGATATTAATGCAAATATTTATGTGACCATGTTGTGGCAAGATCTAGGTTTTAGATGGGCGTCTCAATACGGTGCCTGACTGGCTGCAGTGACGTAACTCGAATATTTTTGTTTCTCTCAAGTTTAATATAAGTTTTTATGCATCTCGCATATTATTTCCTTTTCTGATATATTGCATTTTACAGCTTGACGTATAGTAAAGATAATGTATGCGTGGCGATGATTACTTCTTTTCTCCTTTCTTTAAGAAAAATGAATCATGAAGATACGTTAGGTAACTTCGTTAAAGAGCTCCAATGAATGAATTTAAATATACCATTTAAATCACTAAGTGTAAATAGTGCCATTTAATGAAGGTGTTGAGTGGCAAATTTAAGATGTTTAAGGGGAATGGATGAATGACTTTTACCCGGGATTATTGACATTAAAGAATATAATTGGAGTGTTGGAGGGGATCGTTGGAGGGGGGTGTTGGAGATGAACGTTGGAGGAGTGTTGGAGAGGGACTGTTGGAGGAAATTGTTGGAGAGGGACGTTGGAGGAGAGCGTTGGAGAGGGATTTTTGGAGGGGAGTGTTGGAGAGGATTGATGAGGTCTTCAAAGGGTGGTGTTGTAGGGGATGTAGGAGGGTCAGATTGATGTGGGTTGCTGAAAAGGTGGTGCTAGATGGGATACTGAAGGAGTATGTAGGACGGGTAGTGTTGGAGTAGAGTTGGAGGGGTAATGTTGAAGGGGTAGTGTTGCAGGGTTAGTGTTGGAGGAGATAATGTTGGAGGGATAGTATCAGAGGGGTAATGTTGGAGAGATAGCGAAGCAGAGTAAATGAATGTTCCAGAGATCACGTTGAAAAGTTGGTGTTGGAGATGTAGAGACGGAAGGGTACTGTTGGAGTGGCAATGTTGAAGGGGTTGTGTTGGAGTGAAAGCACAGTGAAGAATCCACAAGGAAAGATTTGTCGAAGGCCCGTGAATGCGTCACGAGCTAGACCCGCCTTTGGGAAATGCTGTTCTCCCAATAAGCTGTGATCTTTGCACACACCGGAAATAAGATATTCGGGAGCTGAGAATAACACGCATCAGTCCCAGTCCACAAGTCTGCCTCAGGTTCAAGCTGGGGGAAGGGGTCGAGACAATGAAACTTTAAGATCTGAAACCATTATTGAGGGTTTAAGATCTCAAACCATTATTGAGGGTTTAAGATCTGAAACCATTACTGAGGGTTTAAGATCTGAAACCATTATTGAGGGTTTAGGATCTGAAACCATTATTGAGGGTTTAGGATCTGAAACCATTATTGAGGGTTTAAGATCTGAAACCATTACTGAGGGTTTAAGATCTAAAACCATTATTGAGGGTTTAAGATCTGAAACCATTATTGAGGGTTTAGGATCTGAAACCATTATTGAGGGTTTAAGATCTGAAACCATTATTGAGGGTTTAAGATCTGAAACCATTACTGAGGGTTTAAGATCTGAAACCATTACTGAGGGTTTAAGATCTGAAACCACACCCAGCCAACATATACATATACCTTATATCTAAATAATATTTGAAACTTTCGGACGAACTGGTGTCTTTGACCTCGCTTACTACACGATCCGTGCCTCTCCTACTGTATTAGTAACCACGTTAACTCCTGTGTGATGTAGTTTATCTAGCGTTCCTTCCTTTGTACTGTCAGTCATGAAGGCCCACAGGATCTGAAGGACCACTTCGACGATCGGATCTCATGCATAATATCCATCCTCCTTCCTCCCCCAGCCTCCTCTCCCTCTTGCTCGGAGGAAATGAACGGCTGTCGCTCTGAACGTATACGTTCCTTACTGGTGCAGAGAGGGATGGTTTCATGTCCAAAGGAATGTGTGAAAAGAGGGGCGACCAAGTAGTTTGCAGTATCCCTATGGATAAGACAACGGCAGAGAAGGATCTTTTGAAAACAGCCGTTTATATACGGAAATGATTTCAAAATGCATTCGCTAGATAGAGACGTCAAAAAATGCAAATGATTAATTTGATTAATTACGTTCATTACATTTTACCACGAATCTTAAAGGGATAAAATATAATATTGTTGTGATCCAAAGGCATGTAATTTTAATATAATCAGTATCTTAAAGATTAATGTAAGATATTGAAAGATCTTCCTTTTCACAACACTATCATTACACAATCATACCTAGCAATTTTACAGCAATGCTAGCGGGGAAAGTATTGTCCAATATTGTTACAAAACTCTCTAGTACGACCTTTCTCCCTTTCCCATTCTCTCTCTCTCTCTCTCTCTCTCTCTCTCTCTCTCTCTCTCTCTCTCTCTCTCTCTCTCTCTCTCTCTCTCTCTCTCTTCCTAGCGGAAAATAGAGTTTTACCACCTTCAATGCAGTTTCCCCTCAAAAAGAAAAATGCTCACGTGAAAATAGAGAAAGAATACAGACAGCTAATTTTGCAGAAGTCGGCTGTTTCTTTCTCCAAATCTACGACGAAAACTTAATTTCTCCGTAATTAAAAACGCCTTGATGTTTGCACAGTAGGAAGGGTGTTTATGACGG